>NC_068355.1:28946104-29190649 GCF_020536995.1 Dreissena polymorpha | reverse complement strand
GAAACATAATATTTTGCATGTCGTCTTCACAAAAACAGCGGACACCATGCTCAATTTTTAAAACGCACTAAGTGACCTCTTGACCTAGTTTTTGACCCAGAAAGCCCATGTTTTAACTTGGCCTTAAGATCATCTCCATAAAACTTCTGACCAGTTTGGTGAAGATCGGATGTTAAACTAATTGAATTAGAGAGCGGACACCATGCTGAATGTTAAAAAATGCACAAAGTGACCTGGTGACCTAGTTTAGGCGGCCGGAATGGCCCATGTTCAACTTGTCCAAGAGATCATTTAGATAAAATTGTGACCAAGTTTGGTGGAGGATTGGATGAAACTACTACTTCATTAGAGAGCGGACAACATGGTGGTGGTTTTAAAACGCACTATGATACCCCATGACCTAGTTTTTGACCCAGCATGACCATATTCCAACTTGACCTAGACATCATCCAGATACAACTTCTGACCAATTTTGGTGAAGATGTGATGAAAACTACTTGAATTAGAGGAGCAGACAACATGTGATCTTTAAAACGCACTAATGACCCCATGACCTTGTTTTTTGACCCGGCATGACCCATATTCAACCTTGACCTAGACATTATCAAGATACAACTTCTCTGACAAATTTTGGTAAAGATTGGATAAAAACTACTTGAATTAGACAGCCGACAACAGGTGAGGTTTTAAAAACACACTAAGTGACCCCGTGACCTAGTTTTTGACCCAGCATAGCCCATGTTCGAACTTGACCTACACATCATCTAGTTACACTTTCTGACCAAGTGTGGTGAAGATCGGATTTAAAACTATTGAAATAGAGAGCCGACACCATGCTCAATGTGTAAAACGTACGAATTGACCCTGTGACCTATTGTTTGATCTGGCTGGCCCATGTTCGAACTTGGCATTCAGATCATCTAGATAAACTTCTGACCAAGTTTGGTGAAGATCGGATGAAACTATTTGAATAAGAGAGAGGACCACCATGCTGAATGTTAAAAACGCACAATGTGACCCCATGACCTAGTTTTGATCTGGCATGGCCCATGTTCGAACATGGCCTTTAGATCATCTATAATAAAACTTCTGACCAGTTTGGTGAAGACCGGATGAAAAACTACTTGAAAAGAAAGAGTACACCATGCTGAATGTTAAAAAACGCACTAAGTGACCGGTGATCTAGTTTTTTTTTGACCCAGCAAGGCCCATGTTTCGAACCTGGCCTTAAGATTATCTAGATACATCTTCTGACCAAGTTTGGTGAAGATCGGATGAAAACTACTTGAAATAAGAGAGCGGACAACATGCTGAATGTTTAAACGCACTAAGTGACCCCGTGCCCTAGTTTTTTGACCCGGCAAGGCCCATGTTCAAACCTTGGCCTAGACATCATGTACATTACAACTTCTAACCAAGTTTGGTTGAAGATTGGATGAACACTACTTGAATTAGAGAGCGGGACACTTAATACGGACCGACAGACAGACGACCAGACCGCCTGACCGACAGACCGCCCTGACCGACAAGTTCACTCCTATATACCCCCCTAAACTACGTTTGTGGGCGGTATATTTAAGCCAGTTATTTTGGTTTTAAAAAACTTTAAAATGTGCTATAACTAGGGGCTAGCTCTGTGCAGAGTTTATTTTAACCATTTTTGGATTGGGACACTTCGTAAAAAATCATAGTGTTTTTGAATTTAATTGGGCGAATGGTTGTAGTTATTGCTAAACATAATTTAAAAATTGAGAATAAGTGTTTATCAAGATAAATTGTGCTAAGGTTCAACTATAGAGCTGCATAAGGAAAACAACTCAATTTGTAACCTATTAAAACATTGTTTGGGGTCAAATCTTGAATTGAGAACTTTAGTCAGTGATTATGGAAAAAATAAACTGTTTAAGATTAGGAATGGGACTCAATTTTTGGCCCCAATTTCGACAAATGAATAACACTGTATGATCTCACCTGAAGCTCAAGAAGCTGAGCTGATATGCTGGCCTCGCTGATATTGCCAAAGGCTAAATTTGAGTTCTGATTAACTCAATGTTGCAACCTATCAAAACATTCTTTTTCTTCCGGGAAACCATGAATTGAGAACTTTAGCCAGCAATCATGGATATAGACTTTATGAGATAAGAATGGGGCTGAATTTCGGCCCCAAAATTTCAACAAAATAATTAACACTGTAAGGTCTCACCTGAGTTCAAGAAGCTGAGATGACATGCTCGCCTTGCTGATATTGCTAAGATGACGAGTTTGAGTTCTGCTTTCTTCAGGTTGCGAGTCGAAGGGCGTTACTGGACCACACAACAAAACTGCTGTTATTTTCCAAAGCCTTCTCTTGCATCAATTTAATTGCGAGGCCTTTTGGGCTTGGAGTGCTATGTGCTCATAACAAAACCAGACGTGTTCACTTTAAGAACCTTGTTCACAATAGTGGGCGTAATTTGCGGCTGTGGCACACCCCATGGATGTATGGATCTCTTAGTGTTACAACAAAGTCTTTACTGCCTGTCTGTGTCAGCATGGATGTATTGTGCTCTGGGTTTGTTTACAACCAAGTCTTATACTGCCTTTCTGTGTCAGCATGGATGTATCGTGCTCTGAGTTCACAGCAAAGTCACTACTGCCTTTCTGTGTCAACAAGGATGTATTGTGCTCTGTGTTCACAACCAAGTCATAACTGCCTTTCTGTGTCAGCATGGATGTATTGTGCTCTGTGTTTACAGCCAAGTCATTACTGCCTTTCTGTGTCAGCATGGATGTATTGTGCTCTGGGTGTTCACAGCATAGTCATTACTGCCTTTCTGTAACAGCATGGATATATTTGCTCTGGGTGTTCACAACCAAGTCATTACTTATTTTCTGTGTCAGCATGGATGTATCGTGCTCTGGGTGTTCACAACCAAGTCATTACTTCCTTTCTGTGTCAGCATGGATGTATTGTGCTCTGGGTTTTTCAAAACAAGTTATTACCGCCTTTCTGTGTCAGCATGGATGTATCGCGCTCTTGGTGTTCACAACCAAGTCATTTTTGCCTTTTTTTGTCAGTAACATTGCCAAAAGTCTGTTCTATTATGATATTTTGGCCGCTGAGCGGACAATCTGGGGCAGTCCGTAACCCTACTGTTGTCCAAACTATCAACAGCAGACGTATGCCACTAGGAAAGCTCACGCTTTTATTGTTCCTTGATTCTCTCCTGTTCAATTTCTGTTTGTCCCATAAAGATTGGAACAAGTGATTGAACTTTTTATTCTTCATGATATTTGTTGTGATGTCCAACAGCAACAACTGAATGTTAGCGTTACCATAACTACTGCTATAACTTTTCGTGTCTGTAACACTCGTCCCTTTCAGGCCCACGCGGAACTCTAGCTTAACAAAACTACCCAGGCTTATGTTTGGAAAACGTGACGTGGGCATTGCGTTTGTCAGAACAGAATCACCCTAAGAATTTCCTGCAGAACAGAGTTGTTCAACGATGCTGACTTTTTGAGGCAGGAGGTCAAGGGGGAGGAGTTAGAAGTCAATGGAGGGGGAGGGTCAATCTGGACTGGGGCTTCTGCAGGCGGGACTGGTGTGGTTGCTGGGCCAACTTGATATCAATGCTGGTGCTCTGCTGAAAACAACAACAACACAGTGGGTGATAGGAACTTGTAACAAAGTATTTTACAATCTATAACAACTATGCCTCTTGACTGGCTGTGAAGGTTTTCAAAAACATGAATTTCTAATCTGGCATTTTATTGGTTCCTTGTCCTTAATAGCAAAAACATAAATACAATTAAGTCATTTTGTATTAAAACAAGCAAAGTGTTGGCTTAATGCTATACTTATCTGTAAATTTATATTTATAATCTTTACTCCATTTCCAGAAATGTATTTTCATAAGCCAATATGCGGATCACTAATGTTAGAAAGTGTCCTCCCAGATTAGCATGTGAAATTCACATAAGCTAATAAGGGAGGGTACTTTCTGACTAGACTGGATTTTCATAAAGAGGATAATTTGTTCAATAAAAATACCTTTAAGAGGAAAGTGTTGTCCGTGAATAGCCTGTGCGAACTGCACAGGCTAATCTGTGACAACAATTTAAGCACATGCATTAGGCCCCATTTTTCCACATCACAGCTTATTTATCTATTAGCCAATTTTTTGCTGCATAACACAAAGAAGGAAAACCATCTGGTTAAAAATTTAATATTTTTTTATTGTACTTATTCTATGAATCACATTACTTTTAAAATGCCATTAGATATGTTTATTGTTATTATATGTTTCAATAAATGGGAGGGCAACAATATTAATATTTAATAATAATATTAATGTCTCACCAACGTTGCAAAAAAACACACACACATATTATTGTACCTTGCTTTTACTGATCTTTGATGGTTCAAATCTGTTTAAATTCACACTAGAAAACAGTTTTAAAGTCAATTTACATGTAAGTTGTAAGACATTATAAAAACAAGAGCACCGCCTTGCGGGTGCAGACCGCTCATCTATTTTCTTTTTAAAGGTGAAGGGACTCTCATTTTCAATCACAAAGGAGGGAGGAGTGGAGTGAAGAGGGGTGTATAGTGTGGGGTTGTGGACATTTATAACATTATCTTCCAAAAAGCGAAAAAAAATAAATACATAAATAAATCGGGGGGGGGGGGGGGGGGGGGGGGGGGGGTTGGGGGGGCGATGGGGGGGGGGGTTTGGTTGCGATGGTTGGACGGTATTTCAAACATAACAGTTTTAAAAACAAAATGGGAGGGGGGGGGGGGGTATATAGTGTGAGGGTGTGGTGGTAATTTGTGAGATGATCTTAAAAAAAAAAAAAAAAAAAATTAGGGGGGGGGGTGGGTGGTGGGGGGGGGGGGGGTGGGGGTGGGGGTATAGTGGTGTGAGGGTGTGGTGGTCATTTGTGAGATGATCTTAAAACAAAAAAAACAAAAAAAATTAGGGGGGGGGGAGGGGGAGGGGGGAGGGGGGGGAGGGCACGGGGGATGGTTTGGGTGGAATCTATTGTGGTATGTCAGGTAAGAGTAGTTTCATCAAAGTATCAATCAAATATAATCATAAATAAAGAAGTTATGGCAATTTTAGCAAAATCTAATAATTTGACCTTGAGAGTCAAGGTCATTCAAAGGTCAAAGTAAAATTCAAGTTGCCAGGTACAGTAACCTCATGATAGCATGTAAGTATTTGAAGTTTGAAAGCAATAGCCTTGATACTTAAGAAGTAAAGTGGATCGAAACACAAAATTTAACCATATATTAAAAGTTACTAAGTCAAAAAAGGGCCATATTCCGTAACAATGACAACCAGAGTTATGCAACTTGTCCTTTTACTGTACCCTTATGATAGTTTGTGAGTGTTCCAAGTATGAAAGCAATATCTATGATACTTTAGGGGTAAAGTGGACCAAAACATAAATCTTAACCAAATTTTCAATTTTCTAAGTATAAAGGGCCCATAATTCCGTCCAAATGCCAGTCAGAGTTACATAACTTTGCCTGCACGGTCCCCTTATGATAGTTCATAAATCTTGCAAGTATGAAAGCAATAGCTTTGATACTGTAGGAATAAAGTGGACCTAAACACAAAACTTAATCAAATTTTCAATTTTCTAAGTATAAAAAGGGCACATAATTCTGTCAAAATGCCAGTCAGAGTTACATTACTTTGCCTGCACAGTCCCCTTATGATAGTTAGTAAGTGTTGCAAGTATGAAAGCAATAGCTTTGATGCTTAAGGAATAAAATGGACCTAAACACAAAACTTAACCAAAATTGTCAATTTTCTAAGTATAAAAAGGGCACATAATTCTGTCAAAATGCATGCCAGAGTTATCTAACTTTGCCTGCCCAGTCCCCTCATGATAGTAAGTAAGTGTACCAAGTTTGAATGCAATAGCATTGATACTTACTGAGAAAAGTGGAACTAAACGCAAAACTTAACCAAAATTTTCAATTTTTTAAGTATAAAAAGGGCACATAATTCTGTCAAAATGCACGCCAGAGTTATCTAACTTTGCCTGTCCAGTCCCCTCATGATAGTAAGTAAGTGTACCAAGTTTGAATGCAATAGCATTGATACTTTCTGAGAAAAGTGGACCTAAACGCAAAACTTAACCGGACGCCGACGCCAACGCCGCCGACGCCGACGCCAAGGTGATGACAATAGCTCATAATTTTTTTTTCAAAAAATAGATGAGCTAATAAATAAAACATTAAACAACTTAACCCTTAAAGCGCTGGAGCCGAATTTTAAAGGCCTTTGCAAACAGTTTGGATCCAGATGAGACGCCACAGAACGTGGCGTCTCATCAGGATCCAAACTGTTTGCTATTCTGATAGTATTCTTTGAAAAAAAATCGAAGAAAATGCTAATTTTAGAAATTCTGCAGACGACATTTTAGCAGAAGACAAATTACCCAGCATGCAAAGGGTTAAGGGCAACAACTCACTGCTGGTGCAGATCTACAGTTCTCTCCCTTGTTAGTTTCAGCTTAAATGTCCTTCATGTTGCAATACGAGGACTTGAAAGGCTGTGTCACCCTCACATCGCTGGACTTTGATTTGGCTGAGCCTTTCACTACTCCTATGTCTTCTGTGCTTAGCAGTTGCTGTAACATTGAGAAAACCAATATGAAGTCTTTTGAACTAGTAAATTAGTAATACACCAGCAATTTTTTTGCCAAATTGAAAAAAGTATCTGTACCACACCAATGAGGAAAATAAGCGTAATAATATCAAACATCAGGAAAATTCTATCTTTTAATTTGGGAATAATAGGTCTTTTTAATTGCATGGAACTTAATTGCACAAAGCCAATCAAATATATTATTTGACATGCGTTTGTGTTGAAAAATTCAGTTTCAGTGCTCATTTTATCAGTCCACTTGCATATAAGGAAGTGCCAATTACGTGTACTTTATAAAGATGGAAAGAAAAGGCTTTTTTTTTCACATACACCTTGGAGTAAAAATTATGTTACAGGCCATTTGCCCTTAATAACTATCATATTACAATACTAGCTTGCCTGTACTTTGACGACGCCCATAAATCTATATTTTCACAGTTACCAATAACAAAACAATATTTTGTCCAAGTTATTTTCAACATTAACTGTGTTTGATATGATATTTTGTGAACAAAATACGGCTCAAAATTTTCAATTTTATGAAAAAATGAGTTGCCAACTCCTTTAAAATGGCAAACAATGTTAAAGTGGGAAATTGTGAGCTACTATTAGAATTGCTCAATATGTATGTTAAATTTGCATTTATATGTACACCGATGTCTCAATTACCAGTTTTTAATCATAGTGGTTTTTATACTATATTTGTTCTAATCAGAATTTACAAATACCAACAGACTGGAAGCAGACTAAACTTGAGCCATATTCCGGACAACTGGGCTTAATGAATATGTAAATTACCACATTAGCCTGTACAGTCCACACCGACTAACTTGAGATGACACTTTCCACCAAGACATGATTTTTGTTTAGAAATAATTTCTTTAAAGCGAAAATTTCCTCAAAAATGGAAATCATTATCCCTGATAATTCTGAGTGTGCACTGCACAGGCTAATCTGTGGATGGTACATAAAATGCATTAAGCACCCTTTTCCCATAACAAGTCTCACCTGGTATCATCTTGTACAACTCTGTAACAGACTGTAGTGGGGATTTACTTTGAGCCTCATTCCGAGAAAACAGGGCTTTATAAATTGTGCACTAAGTGTCTGCCCAGATAAGTCTATATAGCCACACAGGCTTATCAGGGACAACACTATCCCCTAGACAAATTTCTTTTACTTTACCTTCAATTGGAAATTTTAGGAAGTTGTTTGGGAAAAATACATAGTTCCAGCATTTGGTATGGGGCCGATTTTTGGCCCCTATAATTGAGGGAAAAAAAACACAGTATACACATCAAGAACTTAACACCTCCTTGCAAACAGGCTCTATTGAACCAAGGAATTCAAAGCTTAACTAAATATCTCATAACTTTATACAAACTCAACATGGTAAACATGATACATAAAAGAAAAGACACAATTTTAACTTCTATGAAATCATATCATATTCTTGTCCACTTCATATTTAGCATTTTTAATACAGAGGTAACACTGTAAAACCATTATTATGCATTTGGGGCTATTTTTTGTTGATTTTAAGGTTTTACCGATCCACAAATTTATCACAAACACACGGGAAATGAACTGACACAAATTCCTCATTTATTTTTCCAAACTGAGGAATCCCCACATTAACTAATAATATGTCCATGAAATACTTTTGTAACCACCAAAATTTGATGAGGAGGAATATCAATGATTTTGCAATATACAAAAAATTTAAGAGGATATTTTACCATATGTAATATACAAACAATTACAAACAATTTAAGAGGATATTTTACCATATTTACAATATACAAACAATTTAATAGGATATTTTACCTGATGTAAATTCATTATGTTCTTTACCACCTCATCTTTTTGCATTCTTAATAAACAGAAAATACACAAGACGGCGCGTTCCTGGTGAATTTATGGGTCTGTAAAACAGACCCATACCCAAAGCATTTTATTTGTTTTTAAATAAGTGCCTTACATGTATTAAAATTACAGTGCTTTCAACAGGAATTTTTTCAGACGCCCCGGTACCATGGGGGGGGGGGGGGAAGGGCTGCACCCTACATATGTGGGTTTGTTTTTTTTCAGAGTGAAATGATGTTATGACGGTGCGTTATGACTCTTCAAGAAAAAACAGCAATAAAGTCATTAATAACGAGATTTAACAAAAACTGTTTTAACCCTTTTCTGCATAGATACCCATAATCGCTTCTCGATTGATTCCTTAATACATCCATATGAAACCATACTTTTCATCTATTACTGCCAACTTACTACTTTTATCGTTGCTACTCATTACCCGATACTCCCGAATATTCCATTATTAAAAGGGCGTTCTGATAAAAATTAACGATAAAAGTGCTCAAAATTTCCAATAAACACAAACATTCACCATTTGTTGTCAAATTTTGGCATATATGTTACTGTGTAAAGATGTCCAATCGGGGCGTTTTTTCCACTAAACACGCCTAAATTGCCTGACGTGATGTTCCCGTTTTTATGCATTATAATTTTTATATCTCAATCAAATTTCACTTAGATCTATAAAAGTATATAACTATCATAAAATGATTTTATTCATATAATTTGATATATTAGAAAGAATGATATTAAATTAGTTTTTCCCAAATCAATTGACTTTTCACAGGAAAATATTCCAAACCCACAATGGCATTTTTTCCCAAAATGACAAAGAAAAGGTCTGACAAAGGGTCTATGTTACCTTCTGCGTATTCAGGTCATCCTTGTCCACCACATCCTCAGCATCGTTGACTCAGCAGCGACTGTAGCAGCAGAATAGCTTGATGTATTTCTTGTATGTATATTATGGACTCAAACAAATTTATAAAAAATGTAATTAACACACACACGTTTATATAAATATAATTAAAATCAATAACAAATGTTCAACAGCATAAAACATGGCAAATTAATAAATATTACATCAAGTGTTACCTTTCTGTAAACATTGCGTACAATATCAATATATACTCCCCCAAAGATTACTTAAACAATTTCATATTTTATAAAAAAAGTATACATCCATGTACATTTCTTACATGGCATCATAGTGTTTATAGAAATGAAAGTCTAAAAATAGCCTCAGTTGCTATGTACATGTGCATCTATGTAGAAATATTACATGTTCAGTTGTAATGCTTTGTTTTTTCATGCAAGAACTTTAGATTACAAGAACTAAATGTTAGGACCATAATGACACAAACGTTATGACAACATAACATAATATGCATTAGATCTAATGTTGTAACAAAAACCCTCACATTGTGTAATCGGATAACAATACATATTTGTATCTTAAACTACACACTTAATTTTGTATTGTAACATCACACACTACTATGTTGGTATGCTAAACAACACATTGTAATTGAAATACTAATCACTAATTACAACAACTAATGCTTACATGTTCACACTATTCCACTCTGAACACCCGGATGTTGTCCCCCCACTGTCCCACAATGATGGAGGATGTGGTGCTGCTGTAGCAGACTGACCGTGGGTACCCCACTCCATCCTCCTCAGTACCAAGAGTAGCCAGCTTACTCTTCCCCTCCCAGCCCACCTGTAGTACAGTGAATGACTGCCATCCACAGACCAGCACCTGGCCTGCAGGGGTCACATGTATACCACGTGGGTACTCTAGTGCTGGGTCTGAGTATGTAGCCAGGAGTGTGCCATCCCTGGCCAGGGTGAGAAGCTTGTGCGGCCAGTCGCAGGTGATGTACAGCCTGTCTCCTGTGGGACTCACAGCACACTTGTATACTGCAAAACAGAGTAACATCAAGATATTGAATTACTGTCAATGTTAAATAATCTTAAATATATGCATACATTTCCATTATTTAATAGTTAAGCGTGACAATAAACTTCAGTAGCAGAGCTATTTAGTTAACGTTTGACATGTTGAAATGCGACTGTTGAGTAAGATATGAATTGAAGCAAAACAAGTACACAGATGGAAACAATTACACATACTGAAACAATTGAACAGTTCTATCAACAGGTAAACATATTGTACATGTACAATCATTTTACAACCACAAAATTAAGACCAGGTCAGAAAGTGTCTCTCTCCCAGGAACACAGTTTCTATTTATAGACATGTCATGTAGTTACTGTCAAAATACTTCATTACTCATGTTTATAAATCAATATTTCTGAATCTTGTTTTGGCTACAATGTACTGTAGCATTCAAAGGGCACATATGAATTAAAGAACAATTTTTTTATAATACATCAGCAGGTTTTTTGCTATTACATCTGAATTTTATTTTATTATCATCTCACAAAGTATGTAACTATAATTTATATTATTTTTTCAAAATAACAAGATAAAGGCCTAATGGGTCAATATTTGTTGATTAAAAAAATAAATCCCAACTCGGTTCATTTAGTCAATAAAAATTCCCAAATTTGTCGTTGTATGAATTTAAAATAACACAATTTGACTAGACTCCTTTTCCCACAATGGCTAGACAAATCCCTGTACATAATACACATGTTATCAGGATGGATTCACCATGATTCTTACCTGTCCAATCACCTGATCTATCTTGGTAGAGTCTGCAGATCAGTTTGCCATTCAGTGAGTATTTGTACAGTTCTTGATCAGAGGTGACAAAAAGGTTTCCTTGGTGATGGGTAATATATATACATTCATGTTGTAACTGAAACTTCCTGCCAGAAACAAGATTTCCCTGGTTGACAGTGATAAACTGGACCTCATGTATGTTGCCATTATTCACAGCCACTGCAACCTCACTGGGTGTGATCAAACAAATGTCCAATGGCCGAGCATTCACATCCCAGTGACTCACCACCTGGTATTGCTGGTTCAGCAGCTTGACATTCTGATTATTCCAGTCTACAACCAGTACCTGCCCATCGGGAAGAACACATATGCCATTGATATTACATACATCTTTATCACTTGGTATACTCACATTATGCTTAGTAATACTCTGGACATTAAACACCTTGCCTGACTTTCCTAGCAGAGTTAATGCCTGCTGTATTATATGCTTACATTTTATGCTGGCTATAAGGCAGAGCTCCTTATTATCTCCAATTTTCTGAACAAATTCATGGAAATGTGACAAGTCATTGTGAAGACTGGTGCATTTATGAATAGAACTTGTAATTGACCCTTTAATGCTTTTAACTTCATCTTTCATCTCGTTAAGTTCCTTCGCAGTAATATTATCGAATTCATTCACGATAGAAACAACATTTCTACACATCTCTTCTTTTAAATATTGCTCATTTCCGCCTGATGTTCCCACAGAATTATTATCACTTTCATCTATATAAGTATTTAAATTGCCAAACATTTGCTCTATCATAATTTCCCTATGTTCCTTGTATGTTCCCTGCAATGACTGAATGCTGGCCTCCTGACTGATCTGCAGGGTTTTAATTTCCCCCAGGACAGTTTCCAGCTCCACTGACAGCCCCTCCAGGCCTGAGGGCTGCGAGTTGGTCAGCTCCGAAATCTGGGTCACTTCTCTGCACTGGCAGAAATAAACAATTAATACATGTACATACATGTACCAAGGAATAGTCAGTGATATTATGTAATGCTTCAAACAAGTATAAAGTGTCAAATAAAAACATACATGGACAATAAATTAACGCTTCTTGGGCTTAACCCTTAAAGCGCTGGAGCTGAATTTTAAAGGCCTTTGCAAACAGTTTGGATCCAGATGAGACGCCACAGAACGTGGCGTCTCATCAGGATCCAAACTGTTTGCTATTCTGATAGTATTCTTTGAAAAAAATGAAGAAAATGCTTATTTTACAAATTCAGCAGACGACATTTTAGCAGACGACAAATTTCCCAGCATTCAAAGGGTTAATATGGAGGTATATAGATTTGCACTTTTCCATCCATCTGCGTGACTTTTCTGGCTTATATAACTCAACATGTATTCCTGCAACTTTAAAGTACAGTAACCAGGCATGTGAGCTAATGCACACCTCTATATGTTGTTTCTGTTGTTTTCATCATAATTGTAGTAATGTCTCAAATTTATACATAAATGACATTTTAAAATATGTGTAGAGTGTAAAATAATCAGTATTGCTTGCTACAAGAGGACTAACACTTTACATAAATATTTATCATTGTGTAATTTTACCCACATGCATAGTTTGATATATCTGTACAGCTGATAGAGGGATGAACTAATCTTAAAGCATTACCCACCATGTGAAATTATGCACCTTGATATTTTTTTTTACTTTTTATTTTACATAAGAAGAGTTATGTGACAATCCCTTTAACCAAACAATAATATTTTTTCAATTGCGAGAAGCGTTACTCAAATAGAGGGATACTTCTACAGTAACATAGTAATTGTCAGGTTAACTTGTGCAACTCCATATGTTTGTTCATAATTTAAAGAGATTTGTGCAGTTGTGGGACAAATTGGATTGTAGAGGTATCCATGTACTAAGAATACATTTCTAGTAGTTAATATTGTTTTCAGTTTTAGTATCATTGTACACCTTGACCACACTATCCATAATAACACATGCAAGAAAAGATCATTAATGCTCTTCCATCCCACAAAAAAACTAGCATGACGTATATTAAATGTCTATTCCCAAACTCAGTATGTTCAATCTAGCCTGTGATGAGCGACTTATGACATGCAACCTGGTCTACTACATTTGTATCTCCCCATATTTGTTGTTGTTATTTAACCTATATTGTGATTTTTTTGCTTTTGTTGTTGTCAAGTGATCTATTCGTGGAAAAGTAAAGACACCATTGTTAAATGTTTGAATGGTCAGATTAGCGTGTGCAACTCCATATGTTTGTTCAAAATGTTCCTAATTATTCTTGAGTTATCATTAGGAAACCATTTTACTGTTTCGAGTCACTGTGACCTTGACCTTTGACCTAGTGACCTGAAAATCAATAGGGGTCATCTGCCAGTGATGATCAATGTACCTATGAAGTTTCATGATCCTAGGCGTAAGCGTTCTTGAGTTATCATCCGAAAACCATTTTTCTAAGTTGAGTCACCGTGACATTTTAATTGTCAGGTAAACTCGTGCAACTCCATATGTTTCTTCATAATTTTTTGACATTAATGCAGTTGTCTTAAATGGATTAAAATTCAATTATTAAATGCATTTAATAATGGCAGTACTGTAATATAACTTTTATCATAATTTAAAATCTGCTTAAAATATTGTTATTATGGTTATAACAGGAACTAAAACTGACTACTAAATCTTTATAATTTCATGTTATAATCTTCTGTTACCTTTGACCTTTTGACCAAAAAATGGATTGACCTCTTAATTTTCCTCGATGTAAACATTAAACATGTTGCCTGGCTGTAGATCAAAGCATTTCCTAGATATACACTGTAACTCCTATATAGTGCGGTCCGTTATAACGCTGTGTCCAATATAACGCGGGGGGTCCTTGGATCCTGTTTTTTCTCCAACCTTCCATACTGATTCAAATCCATGTTATGCAACTTCATGTATTTTCATAAATTCAAAGAAGCCGGCAAAATCACAGCTTGATTGCTCTATCCGTCCAGTTAACTGATTTTAATCGATAGAGGTTAAACGACACTTGACAGCTAATTAGTGTTACTCTGTTGTGTAATGTTAATAAAGGTGTGAAAACTTGCGAGTCGGTGTTTATTACATGTATTCCCTATCAGAGCGGTTCGGTGCGCTAATTTCAATAAGGCAAGTGCAAGCGGAATAATTATCAAATTAAAGTTATTTAAAACGATTACCTGTTTATGTTTTGCATTTATCGTGTATTGTATTTAATTGTATAAACTATGGCTGTGTAAGTGTGTTATCGTTTATTATATGCTACACATGCTTGATAAATAAAAATATCTTTGTGCGTATTTAATGTTTCAGTACGTATACGAAAAATAAATTTAAAAATCCTGATTTATTTACATGCTAACGCAGTGTAATACTTAACAGAGATGCACTTAAATTTTTGCCCGTTATCAGAAAGTCCAAGGAAAGCACGTTTTTTACATGCTGCATATGACACAATAAAACATTTCTTTGTACATGTATCGTATTGCATTCAATCTAAATTTAAATTCGCTCGTCCAATGAAAGCTGTGTCCCATAATGCACTGTACTATTTTTTCTGAAAAATGGCTTAGGCATATGAATTTGTTTACGAAGTTCGTAAACATATTTCTTGTCATAAATGTTAAACATTATTTTTTCGTAAGTGATGTAATTATATTGGATTATCGGATAAATGTGCACATTAGAAAAGTGGTATGTATACTGTTATCGTTCGATTCGGTTTAACGTAAAACGTTCCGTATAAGGCGCATTTGTGTATAACGCGCATGTACTTTTTGAAGCCAAAAAAATCGGGAAAAAAAGTTTTTGAAGCAAAAAAAAAATTGGGGGGGAGAAAAAATCCGTACCGTAGGCTAACTGAAAATTGTTTTATTTACATTGCCGATCTCACGCGTTCTTGTATTGTTTCAATTATTAACAAGGGCTGTTTGTAAAACATGCATGCCCCCCATATGGCCTGTCCGTTGTACTTGCAGCCATTGTGTGAATACGACTTTCGTCACTGTGACCTTGACCTTTGACCCTGTGACCTGAAAATCAATAGGGGTCATCTGCAAGTCATGATCAATCTACCTATAAAGTTTCATGATCCTAGGCATATGCGTTCTTGAATTATCATCCCAAAATCATTTTACTATTTCGGATCACCGTGACCTCGACCTTTGACCTAGTGACCTCAAAATCAATAGGAGTCATCTGCGAGTCATGATCAATCTACGCATGAAGTTTCATGATCCTAGGCGTATGCGTTCTTGAGTTATCATCCGGAAACCATTTTACTATTTCGGGTCACCGTGACTTTGACCTTTGACCTAGTGACCTCAAAATTAATAGGGGTCATCTGCAAGTCATGATCAATGTACCTATGAAGTTTCATGATCCTAGGCCCAAGCGTTCTTGAGTTATCGTCTGACAACCACCTGGTGGACGGACGGACCGACTGACCGACCTACCGACCGACTGACCGACATGAGCAAAGCAATATACCCCCCCTTTTTCGAAGGGGGGCATAATAACATAATGGACAAATATAAGCACGCATTTTCGAACGAAAATAATGAGTGATTTTTTGCCTGATATGTATCCATAAACCAAAGAATAAGTAATCGGTTTCAAAATGATTCCCAGTTTAATTTGTCTGAAATCGACCAATTTTCACAGCTGGAAAGAGACGTTACATAGACCAGCTCATGTCTGCCCAGTATCAAAATGAAATACCACAAGCATATCTGGGCATTTTTGATTCCAAGAATACTTAGAGCATGTATTTGGTACTGGGCATCATGGCTTGGGAATATTTATTGGTAGATTCCTCAAGAAACGCTCCACAGCAAGAAGGAATAATGTTTATCAAAGTTGTCTCCCCTAGATAACAAAACTCTTCATTTTTGAGTAGATTAACAGTTGTGTGGAAAAAGTCTATCATAGGGAGAAGTTGTATTTATTTAATATCTACATCTATTATTTTATTTGTGAGCAATTATTTAACTGTTTGTTTTGTAATAATGAAAACAACATGTTTTTTTTGGGGGGGAATATTTGTTCATACCTGGAAAAACATAATTTGTGTTGGCAACAAAAAATGACTTATAGCTGTAATGATATTTTGATCCTGGTTTTCTTACGTAAAGTAATATTGATTAAAATTTGCACAATTTTCATATCAATTTCAAATTAATACAGTAAAATTTAGAATACTTCCAGCATCCAACGGTGACATTGATTAATTAAACTATATAGCCAAAATTGTTTTTTTCATTTTTATTGACAGTCGTAATAAAACCGACAGGACTGTTCTTTAATAGAAATAATGTTCTACTGAAAATCAATGGTGATTAAATCTGTATAAAAGCCTAGATTTAATTAATAAGAACTACGTCCATGAATATAGTAATTGAAAATTTTATAATGTTTCTCTGAGCGCAGTAAAGTACCAGCTGGGTTGTAGAGAAAATTTTAATGAACGCTTAGAAATAGACGTCGCCACGATTAAATGGGACTTGTACTCGCAATCAAACAATTGTCTGTTTGGAATTTTTGTATCAATAAAATGTCTACAGTAATTTAAAACGGACTGGTAATGGACTTGATTTGTTAAGGAGGATGAAATAAATAATGGTGCCAGGACTTTAAAGCAAAATATAGTAATTTGATATGAGGCTTTTGGCACATATTGTATCTTTAGACATTAATAATAATTTTGCCAGAACAACTCTTGACAAATGAGTCCGGTCATGCAAAATAAGGTCTTATTCCATGTTTGGCCAGCGGCCCTGTCTGCTTTACTCACATAAGGTTTCAGGGTCTTGTTTGTGGAAAGGGTTATACTGACCAGACTGTGTGGATGTAAAGGCTGGTCGGGAACTACCCTAGCCCCACATGGCATAAGACCCATTTTCGCATGAACAGGTCACATTTTACATCATATAACCCTTTATTACTTAGATACGTATTTTTAGGCATTTGTAGTCCCTCAGAAAGTTAAATTTTAAACCAATATTCCCATGCAGTAAAAGGAAAAAAAAACTAAGTCCGTAAAAGCGGATTCTTCTACTTGTGTTCTGAGTTATAAGGATTTCTTCAAAAAAACAACCAGTTCAATTGTGGACTAATATCATCCCAAACCTTAACACCATCTTATACCAGTTCTCAAAATTGGGACCAGTAATTTAAACTTCAGTATGTGTCACTCAACTGCAGATATGTCAAGGTCACTTTATATGGGACCATGGCAGTAAACTTCATTTGTGGACCAGTTGACACGAATTGAAACATTAGTCAAGTCAGATTTCAATCTTGAGACCCTATGAAAACACATTCTGAAGATACAAACCATTTCTAGTTGGAATAACTAGTGATAAAAGCAAACTTTGGCATCAATTCAGAACAAAGTGCAGCATTCAAACTTACGACCAATATTGGACATCATAGGCCCGTAACCTATGTTTTTGAATTCACCAGTTGACTAAAGACCATGCTGGGACACATATTTAGGACTTAAAAAATCAGTTTTAATGTACAAAGACTTGCAGTCTGTCTATTCCAACTTCAGCCCTCATTTGAGATTGCATTTAACTTTAACCCTTTGCATGCTGGGAAATTTGTCTTCTGCTAAAATGTCGTCTGCTGAATTTCTAAAATTAGCATTTTCTTCGATTTTTTTCAAAGAATACTATCAGAATAGCAAACAGTTTGGATCCTGATGAGACGCCACGTTCTGTGGCGTCTCATCTGGATCCAAACTGTTTGCAAAGACCTTCAAAATTCGGTTCCCGCACTAAAAAGGTTAACTGAGCCTAAAAAGTCTGTTCTATGGCGTCTCATCTGGATCCAAACTGTTTGCAAAGGCCTTCAAAATTCGGTTCCCGCACTGAAAGGGTTAACTGAGCCTAAAAAGTCCAACTTGGGGTCAAATTGTGACTTAAAGTTCTTGCATGTGACTGGGTAATCATACTTCAAACAAGTAGAGGAATCAATATTATATATTATTCTATATCCAATAAATTCTTCCAATCGGCATTCTTCATATGTACCACGTGACCGTCCAATATATTCCGGTATTGGATCCAAAAAGTCTGTATTTTTTCCATATTGGACAGTTGAGTACAAGTGCACTAAGCAATTGTTTTATAACGATAAAAGCCGTTACCGAGAAAAAGTATCCGAATGTACTATAATCGATTCACACAGGCGATATTTTGCTTGTATGTCTCTTTTTAATGCTTTCCTATTGAAAATATGAGAGGAAATAAAAAAACAAATCGAGAATGTGATATTTAATTTATTTTTATTGTTAGAAATTAAAAAAAAATGCAAAAGCAATTGATATTGTTATTGCTAGAAATTGAAAACAAATATGCAACAGCAAAACAAAAAATCAATTTTATTAACCTCAATGACAACTTTAATCCAATGCTAGCCTAATAACAACTAAGTTACAATGATATGCATTTCCATTTTCCATTTTCTGTTCTTCCATCCATTTATCGAAATGTATTTTAAACCACAGTATTTGTTGATAGCGTTTGTACACATGCTCACCATTCTGACCCAAAGGCCAAAACACAATTTACGAATTCGTAATCCTGTCGGAGCGAGTTGTTTTATTCCTATCAAAGATAACAATAATGCATGACAAACAAACAATCCGAAATACGTTTTGCCTTTTGGATTCGTTCAATGCTATCAAAATGGTATAATTTGCTACTAGATTTATTAAACACTACCACCTCCATATTGTTGTCCCTAAAATGCAGAGTCTTGCTTATACTAGTATGTTTTGTCAGAGAAATGACGTCACACGAGATACGTCATAAAGTGCGTAATTAATGAATGAAAATAAAAATACGGAAAGCTGGTTTGGTAATGAGGATATAGAATAAAAAGTTTATTAGACGTTTAAACTGTACAATACGTGATATATTTGGACTCGCACACAGTTTGAAGTCATATTGGACTTGCCTAACGGCTCGTCCAATATGACTTCAAACTGTGTGCTCGTCCAAATATATCTCCGTATTGTACAGTGAAACGTCTAATAACAAGTTTATAAGGCGGAATTGTCTTCCCTGATTAGCCAGCCTGTGCGGACTGCTCAACTAAACTCCTATTTTGATGGTTTAGTATATTATACTATTATACACTATTTAAAGCATTTTGTACTATTACACTTATCATATTTAAATAGACCAGTTCATATTTTCACATTTTCCCACTGCTACTCAATATTAGTTTTGTAACAATTCCCTCTTTCTAAACATTACTTTTCCATATTGTGGCAAACAAAACAGACAAACATTTTCGACTTAATGGGTGTTGCAAAAATGTTATCTGAAAACTAGAAAACTATCTAAGTTTATTGTATCAGGAGAAATAATTAGCTGTAATGTGTTTTTTCCCTGTTTTTTGTTCATTTTCTGTAAACTTTCAAGACACTGGTCAATAATTCACACAGCACTGGCCTGAGATCCTGGGAACTTTGTCACTGGTCATTATTTGGTGGACAGAAAAATCAATGTATTAGAAATTTTATTACAGTTCATCTTGTCTGTGCTCGTGAATTTTAATCTTAATCAACCCATCCCAGTGGCACCAGTCCGGAATTCAGCATTCGTTTGCAGGGGATCTTGTGAAAACAGCCGTAAATAAATTCAACTGGACAGTACAAATTATGGACACTGGTGATTTTTTTACTTCTCCAGACATTGAATAATGCCATATACTATAATGCACAATCTACCAAAAAACAGCAGTATTAAGACTGCTTATGTCTTAAACACAAACAAGTCACATTAAAATGGACTTTAATTTTTGTTGACCTTTAAATGATAGCCAATATCCTGGCATAAATTCTTCATAACAACAAAAACAAGAAACCGTCGGAGACGGGTGATGCTCCCAAAAGGTTTTTTTTGTCACAATATTGCACTGTATATTCAGATAAAAGGAAACATCTTGAGGGGCATAACTTTGGACAAAATAATACGATAGATGGTTTAGCAACTTAAAAATTTCAAAGGGCCATAACTCTGTGAAAAATCATCCGACCAGAACCGGCTGATAATATGCACATGTCCTCTTGGAAGTGAAGCTTCCCATAAAGTTTCATTGAATTCCGGTTATTAGTTGCTGAGAAATAGCCCGGACAAGAATTGCACTATATGTACAGTTAATGGAAAATTTCAAAGGGCCATAACTCTGTGAAAAATCTTCCGACCAGAACCCGCTGATAATATGCACATCTCCTTTTGGAAGTGAAGCTTCCCATAAAGTTTCTTTGAATTCCGGTTATTAGTTGCTGAGAAATAGCCCGGACAAAAATTGTGCATGGACGGACAGACAGACGCACACACGCACGGACAGACGAAGCGGCAACTATATTCTCCCCCCAAAATAAATTTTGGGTATTTATTTTGGGGGAGCATAATAAACTGAAGAGCTTTGTCACAGACGTGAGGAATACCCCCACATGCCACATTGACACAGAATATTTTGCATGTTGTCTTCACAAAAACAGCGGACACCATGCTCAATGTTTCAGACCCAGTGTGGTGAAGATCAGATGAAAACTACTTGAATCAGAGAGCAGACACCATGCTGAATGTGTAAAACATACTATGTGACCCCGTGACCTAGTTTTTTATCTGGCACGGCCCATGTTCGAGCTTGGCCTTAAGATCATCTTGATAAAACTTCTGACCAAGTTTGGTGAGATTGTATAAAACTACTTGAATAAGACAGGGGACACCATGCTGAATGTTAAAAAAGCAGTAAGTGACCCCGTGACCTAGTGTTTGGCCCTGCATGGCCCATGTTCAAACTTGGCGTAGAGATCATCTAGATAAAACTTCTGACCAAGTTTGGTGCAGATATTGGATAAAAACTACTTGAATTAGAGAGCAAACACCATGCTCAATGTTTAAAACACACTAAGTGACCCCGTGACCTAGCTTTTGACCTGCCATGACCCGTGTAATTGTTCGAACTTGGACTAGACATCATCTACATACACATTCTGACCAATTTGAGTGAAGCTCGGATGAAAACACCTTGAATTAGAGAGCAGACACCATTCTCAATGTTTAAAACGCACTAAGTGACCCTGTGACCTAGTTTTTGACTCGGCATGACCCATATTCGAACTAGACCTAGACATCATCTAGATACAACATCTGACCAAGTTTGGTGAAGATCAGATAAAAACAACTTGAATTAGAGAGCATGCAGACACTTAATACGGACTGACCGACAGACAGACAGACTGACCGACAGACAAGTTCACTCCTATATACCCCCTAAACTTTGTTTGTGGGGCTATAACTAGTTGCAATAATCCAACTCCCAGCTATTGACCCTCTTGGTCGATGGGAGTTGCAACTGCTTACGGCATTTTCCATGTCCCCTGCCCAGAATCCCACTTGCAGTTTAATCGGAAATATTAGCCACATAAACTATTTTCTGGCATAAATAAACACAAATAGATCGTAAATATAGCCATAATGCGCAAATAAAAACAACTTACATGATATGTAATGCTCGCATAATATTGATATTAATCTAAAGTTTCAAACACGTTATCGGTTCTTTTAAATGTATATCTTTTTGCAATGGACAAAGTCGAGTAATTCCAAATTCGAAAATACGCTATAAACCATCTTGGGAATCATCGGCCAGATAAATCTCGTGTCTAATCTACCAATCGTAATATACGGACTATCTCCAAAACATTCGTAAGATCGATCAAATAGTAAATTCAAAACTTCGGCTTTCGGTTTGATAACGGGTTTTGTATATAGTTTTGGTTTTGAGTATTTCTCCACAATCGACTTGCAAATTGATATCGGTAATAACAGGTATTGTGTTTGTAACGATGTATTAGGCTGATTAAATTCGAGTTTAAAGACCTACATGAGACATAATTTTTTTACATTAAAAAATGGGTTACAAGGAAGACCTCTGAGTTGTAAGTATGTACTTATAAAAGCTCAGAGCATTCAAGAAGAACTAGGGGTATAACAAGAGCACTGCATAGCGGGTGCCAACGCTCGGCTGTGGGTGCAGTTTTGAAATATGGGCTATAAGTTGTAGTAGCAGCCATTGTGTGAATACGTTTTTTGTCACTGTGAATGGTGGTGGTGGTGGTAGCAGAAGAAATAGTAGTAGTAGTAGTAGTAGTAGTAGTAGTAGTAGTAGTAGTAGTAGTAGTAGAGTAGTAGTAAAAGTAGTAGTAGTAGTAGTAGTAGTAGTAGTAGTAGTAGTAGTAGTAGTAGTAGTAGTAGTAGTAATAGAGTAGTAGTAGTAGTAGGTGGTGGTGGTGGTAGCAGAAGAAATAGTAGTAGTAGTAGTAGTAGTAGTAGTAGTAGTAGTAGTAGTAGTAGAAGTAGTAGTAGTAGTAGTAGTAGTAGTAGTAGTAGTAGTAGTAGTAGTAGTAGTAGAGCAGTAGTAGAAGTAGTAGTAGCGGTAGTAGTAGTAGTAGTAGTAGTAGTAGTAGTAGTAGTAGTAGTAGTAGTGGTAGTAGTAGTAGTAGTAGTAGTAGTAGTAGTAGTAGTAGAGTAGTAGCAGTAGTAGTAGTAGCAGTAGAAGTAGTAGTAGTAGTAGTAGTAGTAGTAGTAGTAGTAGAAGCAGAAGTAGTAGTAGTAGAAGCAGCAGCAGCAGCAGAAGCAGCAGCAGTTGCAGTAGTAGTAGTAGTAGTAGTAGTAGTAGTAGTAGTAGTAGAATGCATTACAAAAATGCAGTTAGCCTTACATTTGGTAAAATTTAAATATATTACAAGGGAGGCAAATCTGTAACAATAAATTTAAACTTATTGCATTTGTTTCCCCTGTAGTGTATTACCTCCCCTGTCCTGCTTATATTTATATTAATCAACAAAATTAAACATTAACACAATATTTTATATACTAAGTATACAAAAAATCTCATACTGTTATTATACGATTATTAATCGTCAGGCATTAATTTTCATAAATTTCGTCAGTGGACCGATCGGCGAATTTAAGATCCTAACGAACAATTATGCTCTATGTTTGAATAAAACAAACACTTATTGAACAATATTTTAAAACTTTACCGTAGACATGAGGCATTAAATTCCAACATAATCCATGCACACATTCACTGCTGTTTCGTAATCAAGATTAATCCGGTTTTGACACAAAGGGATGTTGATTACACAAGGTACTTAACTGACACGTTACACTTTAAAACGCGTGTGCAGTACAGCTGTATCGAATGCGTTGACTTCGTTTATGTAGAATGGTAATGAATTAGCGCATTGTTTATAACTTTATTACCCATTTAAGGTGCATTGTGTTTTTCAGGGGTGTTGCATATTAGCCTTCACACAGCGAATGCCGATGAAAGACAATAAACCAAATGAAAAAATGACGATGTGTGATCAACATGCGTATTTATCACAAATTAATAAAGAATATTTTTATTGCTGTTTGTTGTTTGATTGTTTGCGTTTAACCACACTTATTACTATTTTATATGTGTCAATTTATTTATTTTTAAATTATTGACATTATTGATTTATATAACGGTAGTTTACTTTTTAAGAACAAACACACACATAGAGTTTATAATTTTAATGTTGATATCAGAATAAAAAAGCATTTTATTTGAAAAAAAAAACACTGAACAATCTGGAACCTCTTTCGTATAACACAAACAGTTTTTAAACGGTATTGACAGCATTTTAATAACAAGAGCACCGCCTTGCGGGTGCAGACCGCTCATCTATTTTCTTTTTAAAGGTGAAGGAACTCTCATTTTCAATCACAAAGGAGGGAGGGGTGGAGTGAAGAGGGGTGCATTGTGTGGGGGTGTGGACATTTATTACATTATCTTCCAAAAATGCGAAAAAAAGGAAAAAAAAAATTGGGGGGATGGGGAGTGGGGGGGGGGGAAGGGGGTGGGGATTCTTGGGTGCGATGGTTGGACGGTATTTCAAACATAAAATAATAAAAATAAATATTGTGTTTTTTAACCGTTTCAAAAAAAAAAAATGGGGGGGGGGGGGGGTGAGGTGGGGGGGGGTATAGTGTGAGGGGTGTGGTGGTAATTTGTGAGATGATCTTAAAAAAAAAAAAAAAAAAAAAAATTAGGGGGGGGGGGATTCCGGTGGGGGGAGGGGGGTGTGGGGGGGGGATTCTTGGGTGCGATGGTTGGACGGTATTTCAAACATAAAATAATCAAAATAAATAGTTTTGTTTTTTAACCGTTTAAAAAAATAATTGGGTAGGGGGTGGGGTGGGGGGGTATAGTGTGAGGGTGTGGTGGTCATTTGTGAGATGATCTTAAAAAAAAAAAAAAAAAAAAAAAAAAAAATAGGGGGGGGAGATTTCGGGGGGGGGGGGGGGGGGGGGGGGGCGGGGGATGGGGGGAAGGGGGGGCACGGGCAATGGTTAAGGTGTGGAGTCTATTGTGGTATGTCAGGTAAGAGTAGTTTTGTCAAAGTATCAATCAAATCAAATCATAAATAAAGAAGTTATGGCAATTTTAGCAAAATTTAATAATTTGACCTTGAGAGTCAAGGTCATTCAAAGGTCAAGGTAAAATTCAACTTGCCAGGTACAGTAACCTCATGATAGCATGAAAGTATTTGAAGTTTGAAAGCAATAGCCTTGATACTTAAGAAGTAAAGTGGATCGAAACACAAAATTTAACCATATATTCAAAGTTACCAAGTCAAAAAAGGGCCATAATTCCATAAAAATGACATCCAGAGTTATGCAACTTGTCCTTTTACTGTACCCTTATGATAGTTTGCGAGTGTTCCAAGTATGAAAGCAATATCTATGATACTTTTGGGGTAAAGTGGACCAAAACACAAAACTTAACCAAACTTTCAATTTTCTAAGTATAAATGGCCCATAATTCCGTCCAAATGCCAGTCAGAGTTACATAACTTTGCCTGCACAGTCCCCTTACGATAGTTAATCAGTGTTGCAAGTATGAAAGCAATAGCTTTGATACTGTAGGAATAAAGTGGACCTTAACACAAAACATAACCAAATTTTCAATTTTCTAAGTATAAAAAGGGCACATAATTCAGTCAAAATGCAAGCCAGAGTTATCTAACTTTGCCTGCCCAGTCCCCTCATGATAGTTAGTAAGTGTACCAAGTTTGAATGCAATAGCATTGATACTTTCTGAGAAAAGTGGACCTAAACGCAAAACTTAACCGGACGCCGACGCCGACGCAGACGCCGACGCAAACGCCGACGCCAAGGTGATGACAATAGCTCATAATTTTTTTTCAAAAAATAGATGAGCTTAAAATCATACCAACTAGAACACATACGCAAGAAAATAAACAAAAGTGACTAGTTTGATTTGCTATTTGATAGAATAAGACTAATTGGCAATTGGCTGCGTTGTTACAAACACTCGTTAACGGTTATTCGATCCCTCTTTCCCGCTAATCATAACAATGAACGTGTGAATGGCATACATTAAGAGGGTCCATTACTGTCCCTTGATAACAAAAGACTAGTTAATTGGCATGTGACAAACAAGCCCCACCTCCTGCAGTGATTCTCAAGCGTGATCCCGCATTCGTACCACGATTTTTCGCAACTGCGATTGATCGCGAATATGTATAACACACAAATCGGATATTGACTGACGCATTTTTATTTAATTCAAAATAAAAAATCGGCGAATTTAAGTGCTGACGAAATCGTCATTTTTATAACAATGACGAAATTTTGTGCTGTTGAAAATAAATGGTTTCACTGTATTCTGATAATATTTTTACTGATCCACTGTATTTTACTAAAAGGATGATGTTTCATTGGACTGATAATTATAGATTTAGGACTACAGACCAGTTGCTTCAGTTATATTGTTCAGAGTGTGCCCTGTTGGCCGCGTATGCATTCTTGAATTATCATTCAAAAAACCACTTTACTATTTCGAGTCACCATGACCTTGAACTTTGACCTAGTGACCTCAAAATCAATAGGGGTCATCTGCGAGTCATGATCAATGTACCTATGAAGTTTCATGATCCTAGGCCCAAGCGTTCTTGAGTTATCGTATGACAACCACCTGGTGGACGGACAGACCGACCGACCGACATGAGCAAAGCAATATACCCCCTCTTCTTCGAAGGGGGGGCATAATTATTTTAAAGACAATAACAATAACAATATAACTTGTTTGTGTGTTGTTTTTTTAAAAACTATATAACGCATAAAAATAAATGTTTGATTTAAATGAATTATGCATGAAATGCACACTTTCCACGAGGATACCATCAAGGTTTTCATCAGAAGTCTCCGAAGTAACTGACCACGATTTTATCGTAGAGGAGTACACTTAACGGATGGATTAGATTGCTTGGTATAACTATGACACTGACATTATCGATTGGTATTTGCACGGGGTTATTAATGCATGACTAATTCACAATTGCGTGTTTTATTTACATTGCTGATCTCATGCGTTCTTTTCGAGTGTCTATAATTGACAGGAGACTTTAACAACTCAAACTTCTAAACACCATTACTGACATGGCGGGCGATAAAACAAACAATGGAGGTGTGAAGCCGTTTGCCGGTTGGCATGTTTTGATTATAGCCCAGCTACACAAAACTTGACAGGTGACGCAAATTGCTCGATAATCACAACCCCAAGCTTAACAAGACATATGAAAACGTGTAAACAAACACAACATCAATTATATTAACAAATTTGAAAAGCAAGAAAAATCAAGAAAAATAATCATAAATATATCGAAAGACCTTGCCGACATACTATTGTAAATCAACAAGTGCCCCCAAATAAATTGTGAAACCCTTGTACAGTAGGGAATAATATTGTGGGAAAAAACAATAAAATCTAAATGAAAATGGCTTCCTTGTTTTTCATTTTCTTCTTCAAATTTATTTGATTTCAATGCTCTCTACGTACCTGAAAAAATAGAAAATATGATGTTAACTTTATAACGTTTGTCCATCTATATTCAGATCGTAAATATAACACAATTATTAATATAGTTACAGATAAAAAAACGGGGAACAAAATGATGTGAGTTACCGTAACTGGGTAACTTACAGGGAAACAATGTCTTGACATGGCTGTAGTTGTGCATAACGCGCATCAAGTTTTTAAAATAAAATTTGGGGGTAAAAAAGTGCGTCTTATACACAACGTTTTACGGTATATGCATGTATTTGTGGATGACAACACAGCATGACGATACACAGGACCTATATTATAGGCTAAACTTTACCTGTTTTTATAGCCCCTTAAATAAATAAGCTCAAAACTTATTACGCTGTCCGTTTATAACGCTGTTGCGTGGCTTGGACCCCGTCATCCGCGTTATATTGGAGTTACAGTGTATTGTGGAACACAATTGGTCTACGGACCAATGGACAAACGGACTAAAGAACAGATGCAAAGCAAAATAACCCTGCTTCATAGAAAAGGGTCCTCTATTTCTAAATATAGTCTGAGTATAAATATTCTAGCCTGTGATAAGCCGCTTATGACATGCAACCCAGCGAGTTTTCTTCTTCTTTATTAAGTACCTGTAAAAAGTATACTTTCCCAATTGAAGAAAAACAACGAAATTCCAAATTGCTGTCAGAAAATTTCCAAAAAGAAAGGCAAATTCATTCAATTTTTTTCCAAAAGTGCATTTTCTGCAAGTTAACAAACAAGTACAAGAGGGCCATGATGGCCCTGTATCGATCCACTGCTGAAAAAAGGCTGAAAATATTCTCGGCATGTGCAAAAACTTAAATATAGGCCCTATTTAAGCACATGTACACTTTTGTGACACCCGGGGCAGGGTCAAATTTGACCCCAGGGGCATAATTTGAACAAATTAAGAAGAGAACTATTACATGTCACTGCATACCAAATTTGGTAACCCTATGCCATACAGTAGTGTTTTTCCCAGGCCATTTTAGCGTGGCGAAAAGCCACACCGCCCTCCTGGATCGCCATGCTGCCCTTTTCAAAGGCAAATTTCGCCACGCGCCCTTCTTTTCAAAGGCAAATTTCGCCACGCGCCTTTATCGATAACATCTTTATTGCCTTACGATCTAACTTGGTCCGCAAAATTAGCGTCCTTGATTGTCTGTGACGCTCCGACTGTGCTTGATTTACTCGAGAGATGTCAACGTCTAATCGACTATATTATTTGAGCAGATTTAATCTATTACAGTGCTCGATTTATAGGAAGACTGCTCCAAAGCTGTGAATAAGTCATGCGTGAATAACCCCGTGTCAGTATCAATAGATAATGCCAGAGGCTATGTTATACCAAGTGCACTTACTTCAGAGACTTTTGATGAAAAACTCAATGTTATGCTCATGGCAATTGTGCATTGCATGCATTATTCAGTTATATCAAAACATATATTTTTACGCATAATTACATTTAAAAACACAAACAAATTTATTCTTTATCGCTTTTGTCTTTAAGATAATTAGATCTAATTATTGGAATAATTACTGAGACGCATACTAATTTAACAAAATGCCAATCGCGTATACGATTTAACGTTGCCATGCGCACCTGTCGCTTACATCATTTGACATTTGAACAACAAGGCGGACTATACAGAATTAAATTGCGACTCAGCAAAAATGGCAAATAAAGTCATAAACGATCGAATTTACGATGGAGAATATACATTAAGAAGGAATTAATGAAATGTCTGTGATAATCAACGATGCATAAAAATGTTTTAGATAGCAACAACATTATATATTTATTTGTAATCTACTTGGTGGATGTATATCACGGAAACGAGTGTTTGCATATTGTTAGCGATCAATTTACTCGCAATGTTATTTTAAACATCTGGCAAGATTATTGTTAGAAAATGGGATAAGACAAACATGGTTTCATTTATATGTTAGTGGATCTGTGTATAATCAGATTCATGTGCATATATTGCTTTATTATGTTTGTGGTGCTGTACAGTTTATTGAAACAGCATGGAACTGTACATTGCAAGGTAAATATAAATCATAGTCAGTTAAATACATCAATTACCATTTAATGTGCTTGTTTATATGTTATTTTTTTCCACAACTGCTTCAGATGCGATTACATGTTGCCCCGTAATTCAGGTATTCAGGGAACGTTTTTGCCCTTTTTTGCCTAAACTGCGCGCTAAAATGCCCTTTTTGAAAGTAATGCGCCATGCCCCTTTGCCCTCCTGGGAAAAAACACTACATATAGTTATATACAAGAAGATTTTTCAAGTTTTCACAAAATAGGCCTTATATAAACATATGTTCAACATTGTGACCCACCGGGCAGGGTCAAATTTGACCCAAGGGATAAAATTTGAACAAATTTGGTAGAGGACTATAAGATGTCACTACATACCAAATTTGATAGCTCTAGGCCCGATGGTTGTGGACGAGAAGATTTGTGAAGTTTTCACAAAATAGATCCTATATAAGCATAATAAAATTATGTTTAATTTTGTGACCACCGGGGCAGGATCAAATTTGACCCAAGGGGCATAATTTGAACACATTTGGAAGAGGACATTTAGATGTCTCTACATACCAAACTTGATAGCCCTAGGCCCAATGGTTATGGAGGATGAAATTTTCATCTTTGTGACCCCCGGGGCAGGGTCAAATTTGACCCCAGGGGCATAATTTGAACAAATTTTAAAGAGGTTCACCCCAGAAACATTCCTGAGAAATTTCATCAGAATTGGACGAGTAGTTTAGGAGAAGATGTTTAAAGGAAAAGTTAACGCACGGAAGTACGCAAGACGGACACTTAACCATGACATAAGCCAGTCGCTGGCCATTGGCCAGTGAAGCTAATAAAATGAGCACTTACACTGAACATGTCAAACCAAAATGAATGTAAATCAATATTGGAGTTTATTTTTACTTTTAATACCAAGCAATTAATAAAAACCTATAATTCACAATCGGAAGATTTAACTATGTGGTTTTGTGCCCTAATATTTGCAAATTGATAAGATACAGGTACTTTTTTTTAGGGAATACAAGTCAGCTGCAAACCTGGTCTTCTATCTCCAAATATGTTTTGTTGTTATTTAACCTATTGTGATTATTTAGCTTTTGTTGTTGTCACATGATCTATTCATGGCAAAGAAAATACGCCATTATAAATTGTTATAAAGGAGGATCCAAGAGATTGGTCTAATAAATTGTTTAAATGTGATATTGAAATTTCATACAGTAGCAAGCCTAGTGTCAATGATTGTTTTTAAATTGGGTTATATGAATAATATTTTGCAATTAACTTTATACTCTACATAAGAAAAATGACAACTTTTTAAAAATTTGTTAAAAATATATTTTACTTTTCTTCTCATTATTTGCAAAAAATGTTTAAATGGCAGCAAAGCAAGAGCATATCACTCTTCATTAACTATTTTCACATTCAAAATGTTAATTTCCCAATTTTAATGAATTCAAAGACACGAGAGATGTTTATGATTATATTACACACAATTTTTTTACAGTTAAGTGTACTTAATAGTGAACACAGTGGACTGCACATTTTCAACAAATATACACAGACCAATGTCTTAAGTAACTAGAAATGGCGAGGGAGAGGCCGACACATTTCCATGCTGCATGTTTGACCTAGTGGTGCTCCAGGGTTGGTATTGGAGCCATGCATAGTTGAGATTGACCATATTGTCATAAGAGATCTTCAGTATCAATTTTAAGTAACTCAGTGTAGAAATGAAGAAATTAATGCAAAATAACCTAAACAAAATGAGTGAAAATCTCTGACCCGGGCCCAGCCCAACCCACACAACTTTTGACCCAGGGGTCAGATCAGAATTCCCAACAGTGCACTGTCGCACATATGCTCATACCTACCATGTGTGTAAGTTTCAAGGTTCTAGTGCTAATAGTGTAGGAGGAGATAGTGGCCAGAAAGGACAGCGGAGATCACCACATAAGGGCCACTTTTTTTCCAAAAAGCGTGGGGATAAAAAAGTTTGCAAATAATATTCATATTCAACTAGAAATATATAAAGTTAACTTTTTTCTCAGCAACGAAACATGACAGGTATCACTAAAGATGCCATTTAACAAAACAATAAATTGTAACATGAAAAGTGTAGTAAAAAATTCCTGTAAAATAATGTATTTTCTTTTACTATCAATAATTATTTATTAAAACAAGATGTGTTTGTGAAACACAATGTCCCCCTATATGATGCTTGACATTGTAGGATGACCTTGACCTTGTGAAGGATGACCTTGACCTTGACCTTTCACCACTCAAAATGTGCAGCTCCATGAGATACACATGCATGCCAAATATCAAGTTGCTATCTTCAATATTGCAAAAGTATTCATAAAATAAGCGATTTGGGCCACATATATTTGACCTCTGACCTTGAAGGATGACCTTGACCTTGACCTTTCACCACTCAAAATGAGCAGCTCCATGAGATGCACATGCATGCCAAATATCAAGTTGCTATCTTCAATATTGCAAAAGTATTCATAAAATGAGCGATTTTGGCCACATATAATTGACCTCTGACCTTGAAGGATGACCTTGACCTTTCACCACTCAAAATGTGCAGCTCCATGAGATACACATGCATGCCAAATATCAAGTTGCTATCTTCAATATTGCAAAAGTATTCATAAAATGAGTGATTTTGGCCACATATATTTGACCTCTGACCTTGAAGGATGACCTTGACCTTGACCTTTCACCACTCAAAATGTGCAGCTTCATGAGATACACATGCATGCCAAATATGAAGTTGCTATCTTCAATATAGCAAAAGTTATTGCAAAATGTTAAAGTTGGCGCAAACAGACAGACCAACAGACCAACAGACAGACCAACAGACAGACCAACAGACAGGGCAAAAACAATATGTCCCCACTACTATAGTGGGGGACATAAAAAGAAACCAAACATGCACTTGCTAATATTATGTTCTGGAACATAAACAAGAGGACCATGGGCCCTAGGGCACTTACCTGAGGCCCAAATGGACTAATATATTATGACAAGAGGGCAATGATGGCCCTGAATCGCTCACCTGACTTATTAAGATCAAATGAAACTATGACCTCTATTGTCTACACAATGTTTTTCTATAATTTGACCTAGTGACCTAGTTCCTGACTCTAGATGACCCAAATACAATCCCAATCCAGATTTCATCAAGATAAACATTCTGACCACAGTTCATAAATATTGGATGAAAACTGTGACCTCTATTGTCAACACAAGGTTTTTCTATTTATTTGAACTAGATTTTTACCCCAGATGACCCAAATACAATCCCACCCAGATTTCATCAAGAATTCTGACCAAATTTCATAAAGGATGGATGAAAACTGTGATCTCTAATGTCTACACAAGGTTTTTCTATTATTTGACCTAGTGACCTAGTTTTTGACCCCAGATGACCCAAATAAAATCCCAACCCAGATTTCATCAAGATAAACATTCTGACCAAATTTCATAAAGATTGGATGAAAACTGTGACCTCTATTGTCTACAGAAGGTTGTTCTATTATTTGACCTAGTGACCTTGTTTTTGACCCCAGATGACCCAAATACAATCCCAAACCGGATTTCATCAAGATAAACATTTTGACCAAATTTCATCAAGATTGGATGCAAACTGTGACCTCTACTGTCTACAAAAACAAATTGTTGACGGACGGACGCACAAACACACGCAGGCACGCACAACGGACGCCGGACATCATAACACGATCACATAAGCTCACCGTGTCACTTCATGACAGGTGACCTAAAAATATGTGTCAGAGATAAACATGAACAGTTGTGGTTAAAATCCCATAGAAACAAGGGCTGTTTGTAAAACATGCATGCCCCCCTATATGGGCTATAAGTTGTAGTAGCAGCCATTGTGTGAATACGTTTTTTGTCACTGTGAATGGTGGTGGTGGTGGTGGTGGTGGTGTAGTAGTAGAAGTAGTAGTAGTAGTAGTAGTAGTAGTAGTAGTAGTAGTAGTAGTAGTAGTAGTAATAGTAGTTGTAGTAGTAGTAGTAGTAGTAGTAGTAGTAGTAGTAGTAGTAGTACAGTACAGCCAAAGCGGAACAAACGTATTTCGCGATCCGCGGCGGCAAGGCGAAACGAGTCGATGCCGCGTCAGTCGTTGAAGCCGCGTCAGTATGCGGCGGCAAGTCGCATTTCGCCGCGAAACTTCGCATCTGTCCGCCCAGGCATGGCGCGGTCCGCGACATGATGCTGAGTCCATGCGATCATGAAATATTATTTTTTTTTAATTATTAGTTACATGTAGTTAACAAATTTTGAAAGAACAATTATAATAATAATTAAAATCATTATAAATTTATTGTGCGCGGATTGTATTAGCATATACATGTAAGCATGGTTAATGTGTCTGGCCAATTATTAAGTTTGTTTCCCGCCCGTAGCGTATGTATTTCACACATAAACAAGGTCACGTAATTATGTTTTCGCACATACAAGTGGTCAAGGCTCCAGCATATGGTGGATTTATAAATTAATTGCATGTTGATTCCGCTATTATATTTTAGCTGAGAAAAATAGCAGTTTGAAGCCACATCAATAATCAAGACGGTGACGACGTATTTGTAGTTTTGTTAATTATCAGCTTATTATAACTATTGTTTGAATATGCGTATATAAACACGTTTTATTTTGTTCATATTATACAGTTAATATTGCTACTAATTACCCGATAATCCCGTATATTCCAGTTTTAAAGCAAATGCTGGTTAATATTTACGATACACAAACATTCTCGATATTTCCTTAAGTATCAAATACATTTTGGCATTTGTTACTATTTATAGAGATGATGAAATAACGTCTAATCGGGGTGTTTTTTTTTCTCCACTGAACACGCGATTTACGCCTGACGTGATGTTCATGTATTTATACAACACAAAATACACCCAAACTTTCCAAACGACGTTCTACATGTCTGCATAATTTTCGCGCGCTTTTTATGAAACAAAGGATATTTTAGCACTGTTTATTTGACGCTAGAATTTGCCAAAGGACGCGTTAGCATTAAAATTCGGAAGTGTGTTTCGGATTACAAATTTAATAATGATAATCGAACGAAACATAAACAGTTGCGCGTAATTAATTCTACGCTACACATACATGTATGTACATGTAGGTGGATATCTTTTCACTCGATCCGCCGCGTACGTATGCGGCGGATTTACTCCGCGAAAGTACGCGTGGTTAATACAGACTCGGCGTCGTTGCGCGGATCGATGCCGAGTGCCACGGCGATACGCCGCGTGAACACTCGATTCGGCCGCCGCGGACTAATAATCTGGCCGTGGCGTAGCCGCGGATTATGTTTGTGCCGCTTTGGCTGTACTGTAGTAGAAGTAGTAGTAGTAGTAGTAGTAGAAGTAGTAGTAGAAGTAGTAGTAGTAGTAGTAGTAATAGTAGTTGTAGTAGTAGTAGTAGTAGTAGTAGTAGTAGTAGTAGTAGTAGTAGAAGTAGTAGTAGTAGTAGTAGTAGTAGAAGTAGTAGTAGAAGTAGTAGTAGTAGTAGTAGTAGTAGTAGTAGTGGTAGTAGTAGTAGTAGTAGTAGTAGTAGTGGTAAAAGTAGTAGTAGTAGTAGTAGTAGTAGTAGTAGTAGCAGTAGCAGTAGCAGTTGCAGCATTACAAGACCAATACTTAAGAATGATCAAATGGGAAAAGGTAACATAGCACCAGCAGTAAATATGGGGCTCATTTACAGGTCAGATTTGGAATCTCTGCTGTAAAATGAGATTTTGAATGAATTAAAGGGAGGCAAATCTGTAATAAAAAGAACATGCATAAACCGTAGTTGTTTCCCTTGTTTGAACCATGCTAAATCCTTACAAGTTTGGAAAGAATTGGATGAAAAATTTGGACTTTATTGCATAAACACCATTTTCTCAATTCAAGGGGAGGTAATTCTGTACTTCATGGACCAATAATGCTCATTTTTTGTAGGGTTCGTGTCCTTATTGATATAAAGACACTGTGCAAATTTGGAAAGGATCGGACAAAAAATGTTTTTGAAAGTTTTCACAAAATAGGCAAAAACGAATAAACATGCAAAGTTCAACGAGCTCCTGCGGATATTTTTTTTGACGAATCAAATTTCTTTGAACAACTTTTTCAGGGGAGCCCTCAAAGGTCATCCCTGTGAAATTTTTTGAAAATCTGATGAGCGGTTTCTGACAAGAAGATTTTTTAAGGTTTTTACCATATATGGTCATGGCGGCCATCTTGGTTATGCGATCAAATTTTTTTTAACAATTCTTTTGTCCCATGACCTAGGGATGCTCCACATGAAATTTAGTTGAAATTGGCTCAATGGTTTAGTAGAAGAAGATGTTTACAAATTGTTTACGGACGGACGCCGGACGCTGAGTGATCACAATAGCTTACCTCGAGCTATCGCTCAGGTGAGCTAAAAAGGTGGATTCATGAATATTAAAAGTACTTTGTGAAACATAAATATTTAATTTCTTGGTATATTCTTATTTTCCGCTTTGGCCAAGATATCATTACAAGAAATGTTTTGACCAAAAAGAACATTTTATAATGGTAACAAGATTTTTTTTCAAATATGATCTTAGCATGACCTAGTTTTTGGCCAGGCATGACCCATGTTCGAACTTGGCCTAGAAATTATCTAGACAACTTCTGACCAAGTTTGGTGAAGGTCCGATGAGAACTACTTGAATAAGAGAGCGGACACGAATAGTGTGACAGAAGGACAGACAGACAGACATACAGACTGACCGACCAATGGACAGTGCGAAAACTATATGCTGCTAGTTGGGGGCATAACAATTCTGCTATACAGAGATGGGTACTAAAGCCCCACGTGAAATGACTAGATATCTTGTGTTGAATGATTATCATTTGTTATTTTGTATTAGCTGGTATCTTATTGTATATGAGGTAATAATTATAAGTACAAATATATAAAATAAAAATAAGGAACTTACATGCTTTATTATATATACCATCAAATGTGCATAAACAATTCAACAAAATATAATACATTTCTAAGTGGAGAAATAAAAACAAGTCAACATTTTGGAGCTTTAACCTGCTATACCTGCAAGTTAGGTTAGAGAGATGAGCCCAATACCAATAGGCTATTCATGTTCCAAGGAAATGCTGTATAATGCCCTGTTTACATAAAACGCACTTCAGGTTGTAAATTCTACCTGATACTGGAGTGGTGGTACGTAAATAAAAAAAACTGCAGAAAAAATAAACACGCATTAAACCACTGTCAAATTATTCATGCTTTGATGGCTGGAAAAAAGTTTCAAGACGATACCTCATGACTATTATTGAGTAATTTCACTTTGTCCATATGTACAGATGGATGGTCACCCGTACGAAATAATGGGGCGGATTCCGGGCGTAATCGGGGCGGAATTGGCACGTAATGTTGGAATTATGCCCGTACAACTGGCGGAATGAGTTTTAAGCCCGGAACTAAAATTATTTCTGGGCGTAATTCAACTGTTTTTTCCGGGCGTAAAACAAATCCGGGCGTATTTTTATACTTAGAATTTGTATGATGGAGATTTGTGGACAGAATTTTGCACTTTGTTTCTTTCGTGGGGCAGAATTTCATACTTATAAAATATTTGTGAAGCCACATGACGGAATTTTGAACTTAGTAGTTTTTATAGAGAGTAATATTGGACTTAACAAATTTCTATGAAGCTGAACAATAACTTAATAAATTTAATTTAAACCAAAGTACTGAACAAAATATTACCAGTAACTGATAACTTAATAAATGTTTTTAAATAAAAATATTTAATTTTATTTATACATTTGTACAATAAATGAACATTCGTTATAGACACAACTATTTCAGTCACAGTATAATTAATTCAGCATAAAGCTTTGATCTAATTTATGATTTTCATGTTCAGATTCTAAAACATATTTTGTAGTATTTTTATACTTAATTTGTGAGAAGCTGAAAAGGAGACAGACTTGTGAACTTGTGATCATGAATTATACTCTTAGATTTCGCATTATTATTGGCAATATTGCTGGTTAAAAAAAAATGAGGAGATAACAATAACACATTTTAATTAAATAAATTTTATCTATTGCTGACTTTTACAGTTTCCACTTATAATTTTAAGTCTGAGGGATGACCATGCATTAAAAATCTATATGCACTTATTTTTTTAATTCACTTCTTTAATTCTTCTTCTTTTTTGAAAATTTTGCTCATTTTTAATAATTATTTCATAATTACAATAATGACTGTAAAGTTTAATAAAGAACAAGACTTGGTAATTTTTTCATCATTTTAAGGTTTCCTTTAACATTAAACACACAACAGTCTAGTTTAATATTATTTGTTTATGTCATCAATATGAATGCAGTTTCTCTGCATGTTACTCTATAAAAAAATTTTTTTATAGTGGTTAAGATTTCCCCAGTCTGAAAAGACCATAATTATGTACATAATTATACCAAACCAATGTTAATTTAATCTCAGATAAACACTGACAACCAGCTGAGTTGATCTCATGTATTGTGCTTCCCATTCAATACCAAAGGCTGAGTCACATCTGTACATGTTTATAAACCATCTGGGCTTATCAGGCTTCAGTGGATTGGTCAGTGGTACAGGAAGTGAGTGGTAGAAGTTGCAGTTTGAAAACATTAGAGCGGTTAAGCAAATTACTGACTCTGAACTAAATTGTCAGTATAATACTTAAGCAAAATGAGGACTAAACTGTAGTGAAAAAATGTCTTCCAGGGAGTACTGTGTCAAAAACAATTTGTATTTAATACACATAATGTGGAAATGAAAAATAAGTTTGTTGCAAAAGAGGTTCAAATTGGCTCAGGTTTAACTGTGATTTGGTCTCACCAAATTCCTGTGTTTTTGGAATACTGCAGAACAGCATAAAAGGTTTGTATTTTTACTCCTTCATTCCTCTATTATTTAGATTATTAACTGATATAATTGTAATTGTATTTGTGTACTGTCCCAGTGGGAAATGTAAAAGGATGATGAAAAGTAGACGGGCATCTGAAGGAAAAACAACACAGTTTAAAACTAAAATGAAATACACAAATTTCTTTAAAATATATAGTAACTACTTAAATCAACATTTCATTTTCAGATTATGTCATAGGATTAGGGAGAAAGGTTGCTGGTGGCATAACAAATTTTCCCTTCTCGGACTCAAAAGCCACATCACAAATTGAAGAATTTGTTTGCAAGAAAGCACAGTGTTGAAAAAAAACATGTTGTGAAAAAATGAACTTTTTTATATTTGCTCTGTGTGCGCGCCCGGATGATGAGCACAAAGCGGTCCTTGACAAAGGAAAGCTGGATTTGTTGATAGGTAAATCACAATTTTACTATACAAGTTATTGTATTATTAGTTTGAAATAGTTAAGTTCAAAATAAAGATTAATTTGAATTATACGATTAGTGATCCTCAGGGCTAGGCCTGTCAATAACAGGGTGTCTCAGTACCTTGCCGCACTAAGATCCAAACCTGCCCCCTTTGACCCCCAGTCATGTTTTTAATTGGTTTATTACATTATTTTACAGAATATTCAATGAATTTTCAATAAACTAATTTTATTTTAACAGTGAAACTAGTTTTATCAATTTAAAAAAATATTTTTATGCCCCCCTTCGAAGAAGAGGGGGTATATTGCTTTGCTCATGACGGTCGGTCGGTCGGTAGGTCGGTCGGTCGGTCCGTCCGTCCACCAGGTGGTTGTCAGACGATAACTGAAGATCGCTTGGGCCTAGGATCATGAAACTTCATAGGTACATTGATCATGACTTGCAGATGACCCCTATTGATTTTGAGGTCACTAGGTCAAAGGTCACGGTGACCCGAAATAGTAAAATGGTTTCCAGATGATAACTCAAGAACGCATACGCCTAGGATCATGAAACTTCATGGGTAGATTGATCATGACTCGCAGATGACCCCTATTGATTTTGAGGTCATTAGGTCAAAGATCAAGGTCACAGTGACCCGAAATAGTAAAATGGTTTCCAGATGATAACTCAAGAACGCATATGCCTCGGATCATGAAACTTTATGGGTAGATTGATCATGACTCGCAGATGACCCCTATTGATTTTGAGGTCACTAGGTCAAAGGTCAAGGTCACGGTGACCCGAAATAGTAAAATGATTTTCGGATGATAATTCAAGAACGCATGTGCCTAGGATCATGAAACTTAATAGGTAGATTGATCATGACTCGCAGATGACCCCTATTGATTTTCAGGTCACTAGGTCAAAGGTCAAGGTCACGGTGACCCAAAATAGTAAAATGATTTTCGGATGATAACTCAAGAACGCATATGTCTTAGGGATCATGAAACTTTATAGGTAGATTGATCATGACTCGCAGATGACCCCTATTGATTTTGAGTTCACAAGGTCAAAGGTCGAGGTCACGGTGACCCGAAATAGTAAAATGATTTTCGGATGGTAACTCAAGAATGCTTTTGCCTAGGATCATGACACTTCATAGGTACATTGATCGTGACTTGCAGATGACCCCTATTGATTTTCAGGTCACTAGGTCAAAGGTCAAGGTCACAGTGACAAAAGTCGTATTCACACAATGGCTGCCAGTTCAACGGACAGCCCATATGGGGGGCATGCATGTTTTACAAACAGCCCTTGTTAAAATGAAAATGCATGTAATATTAAATAATATGCGCATATATTGCACATGTTATTTGAAAATATTCCACAGGGATAAATATCCAAGCACGTTCAAAAGTGTACTTAGTTGCCAAATTTGGACCCTGTCTTTTTCAAATCCTAGATGGGGCCCTGGATTAGATAAAAAGTTTGAAAAAGCAATTAATTCTACATAAGTTGTTAACAGTATTTGCAATAGGTGAACTGTAGTTGTACTTAATATCAAATTGCATTTCAGATTATGACATAGGATGGGGGAAAATCGTGGACCTGAACAATACTGTGATAGAGAGGAATTCCTACTCAAGAAAGCAGTTTAAAAAACACAGTCAATGTGAAAGAGTGAACTTTTTTATTTTGGCCGTGTATAAGAACAGTTTGTTTTTTAAAAAGTGCATGTCTATCAAATTATTTTTTATGTATATATATTGAATATTTTTGTTGTTTGTCTTTAAAAGCTACATTGTATCTTAAAAGTATCATCAAAATGCGGAACGAAAATGCATACATTTTCCGCATAAGTTCCACATTTTTTGTGACTGCGGAAAAAATGCAAAGATTTTCAGCATTTGTTCCGCATTTGCAGAAGTATAAAATGGTGATCCATGTTTTTAAAATGTATTATCTTAAAATAAATATAAAGATACTATGTTAAATGTATCTTGTCATAATTTTGACTAGGTTTTAGCTAAACTGAGCACAAAGTGCTCATGGTGAGCTTTTGCGATCGCTTTTTATTTTTTCAAATGGCCTGTCCTTATATGGGTATATGGGTGTATTTACAATATGCATGTAATCCGATTTCCGCCCGGTATCTAAATTACGCCCGTAATCTAAGTTACGCCCGTAATTTTAACATTCCGCCTGTAATCTGAATTCCGCCCATAAACTGCTTTCCGCCCGTAATTTAAAATTCCGTCCCACCTCATTTACATATTTCGCCCCTGTTTTCCGCCCGGATTACGCCCGGAATCCGCCCGGAATCCGCCCCTCTTCTTAAAATCATATATAGAAAAATACGCCTGGAAATATTTTTTACGCCCGGAATTTAGTTTGCGATTTCGTGCCGATTCCGGGCGGAACATTTCGTACAGGCAGAGGCAGAGATTAACATACAGAGTAATGGCAAACCTGTAACCTGTAAGATACTTTGTTACTATTATTGAGTAATTTCACTTTGTTCATATGTACAGATGGTTGACCAGAGGCAGGGATAAACATACATGTACAGAGTAATGGCAAACCTGTGACCTGTAAGAAACTTTGTTACTATTATTGAGTAATTTCACTTTGTTCATATGTACAGATGGATGGTAAGAGGCAGGGATTAAATTAACATACAGAGTAATGGCAAACCTGTAACCTGCTTTTTATACTAATTCTCTTGGTCAATTATCCTGTCATCCCATTTTATATGAAAATACTGCTAGTTCAATTTGTATGAACTGTCACGGCTTTCATTATTTCCGTGGTAGTTAAACATGTTATATTAATGTGACTTTTTTTGTGCTAAGCCCTTTTTGATGTTTAAAATGTTGAACCACATACCTAATGTATCCATAGGAGTGGAAGGGTTGCTGTTCAACAAAGGGCCTAGGTTTTTATACCTGAGCAGAGTTACTTTTAATTTTTATTTTAAATAATTTGTGTGTTATTAATTGAATGAAATACAGTATTTTGAAAATTAAATCTAAACAACAAAAGCTATACTGAGATGGGTACTAATGAGTATATGAATAAAAATAACTTGTCCATTTGTGCTGAAAAATGCTTCAAAATTGAGAATAAAAATGTTGTCAGTATTATATTCGCTAATGTTTAACATACACAGCTCGATGGAAGATATATAAACAAAATGTTGAGATCTACAAAAATCATTTTTTGGAAAACTTTCCATTCAGAATTTTTAGGTGTTATTTGGGAAAACATACTTTTTGGCAAGTATCTTCAGTTACTTTCCGAGACATTGCAGGATCTACTTCAGCGGACATACAGACTGATGGACAAAAAAAGGGACATACAGACATAAAGATCTGTAGGGTAAACCTATAGTCCCCGTAAGTAAAACTTGTAGCGAAATAAACATGTACATTTATAAGACACTGTTTAAAGTTCGAAACATCAAGGTTTTAAGTTCAGTTGAGCTAATTGCAATTTAAATTTCAATTCATGTTGTTTTTGTAATATCCTGAAGAATTGTTTATATAATTGCCCTTAGATAGCAAAATATTGTCAAATCCATTCATAGGCACAAAATTGTTCTTATTGACTGGTTCACATTGATAACACAAATAAAGGATATTTGTTTCCTTTGGTAAATCATACATTTTAATTCATGAGCAATCAGAAAATTAATATTTTCCAATTGGCCCATGAGCCACAAGTAAACATTTTTTATTCTTTTTTCTTATTCTTATGATCACAAGTCATCCAAATGTAAAGTGTTTAACGGGATCATAATGACAACAAATGAACGTAAAGCACATCATTGCACAGCAAAATGTTAAGGTTATTAATACTTCTTGCTTTTTTCACTGTTTAAAATGATGAGTTTCAACATTTCATTTAAAAATATTTTCCTATTGTTGTAATCATATTATAATGATAACTAAACAACTGAAGAGTGACAATATTAGTACCTGTGTTGATCAGATACACACTGAGGGCAGCACAGCTGTTTGTGCAGGTTGCAGAATTGGTCAATTTTATGTTCCTTATGAACATCACAAGTTTGTAGAAAATCCACCACCTTTTTTGAAACTGGCCATTCATCTATATCAACCCTTCCAATAGAATTATGTTTTGCGAACAATTTACCATGCAGATGAATACAGTTTCCACAATAAAATCGTTCACACTGTTTACAATAGAAGTCAGCACTGGTCTCAACAATATTCTGGTCTTCACAGGCATTACAAATATAGTCCTTCACTTCATTAGAACCGGGCTCAACTGAAGACTGAGAACTTGCTGCCATTTTGTATATTAACTAGTTTTAACAAAGTCACTTTCTGACACTATAATTACAAACAAATCTGCATCAGTATATAAACATATGATACATACATATATATTATATACTATTTATATAAGATCAACAATTACCACTTATAACATGACTCAGAAATTCTTATGTGAACTTGTAAAACCTTGTCCCACGTATAATCCTAAAAGCTCTTTGCGACACAGATTTGTGGGACTAGTGAACAGCATCACTACGTCACGATGTAAACTGTCATGTGAGAACATGTACAGTGTCAGTTTACTTTAAACCTACTGGAATGAAATTGTAAGAAGTGCATTCAATAAAATGCTAATTTAAACTGACTTAAAGCACATAATACATATAGTACAAATGACTGCCCAGGTTAACAATTAAGAATGGTACATTTTATTTAAAACTAATTTCAGATGGGCTATGTTATGACGTTTGAACTTGAATTGTGGCTTTGACATGGGCCTTTATAAAGAATACTTGTTAAACAATACAATATAGTCACTACTCATAAAGAATGTAAAATTATGCCTATGCTAGCCAAACTTATTTTAAGGGACCTTTTCACGTTTCGGTCAATTGACTAAATTAAACAACAAGAGGGCCATGATGGCCCTGAATCGCTCACCTGACTAACCAAATACAATCACAACCCAGTTTTCATCAAGATAAACATTCTGACCAAATTTCATAACAAGAGTTCCGCGGTCGGAGATGACCGCATTGAAGCCGGATTTTTGATTTAAATGACAGGAAAGTACCTTTCGTGTTTTTGTCAATGCAATACTTAAATTACTGAAATATTGTTCAAAGGTCAAAATGAAATGTAAGTACTTTTCAAGGCATGAGCAAACCTTGTGTTATGTTTTGAATGCATGCATATACATGAACAACAATAACATTTAAGGTCACAAATATGAACTTGAATTGACAATTAGGAAAGTTTGATCTCAATTTTTTTATTAGCAAATTAGTAACATATTGTTTGAAGTTTCCATCAATTTCATTATCAAATGTAAGAAAATAAACTTAGATGAAATAATACTATTTATTGTTTTGCTTTCACATACCTACACAGAAATCCAGACAGCCTTATGATCACTCCAAAAGGTTTCTATCACACCAGTTCTAGCTTTAAAATGACCAGTTGTTCTCTTGACCAGTGGTCATCTGTTAGTCATGGCAAAGTCCATGTCCAAGCATACGAAAGTTAAAACAACTTTTAATTTTTAACATTCAAGGTCACAGTGACCTTGACCTTCAATGACCTTAAAATGACCAATTGTCATCTACTAGTGCTGGCCAACCTTCATGTCCAGTTTGAAGACTGTAAGTCCAAGCATAAGAAAGTTATACCATGAAATAAGAATTTTAACATTTTTACATTCAATGTCACGGTGACCTTGACCTTAAAATGACCAGTGGTCATCTACTAGTTCTGGCCAACCTTCATATCAAGTTTGAAGACTCTAGGTCTAAGCATACCAAAGTATTAACAACTTTAACATATTTACATCCAAGGTCACAGTGACCTCGACCTTCAAATGAATGACCTTGAAATGACCAGTGGTCATCTAAGTGTGCTTGCAAACCTTTACGTCAAGTTTGAGATTCTAGGTCCAAGCATACCAAAGTTACAACAATTTTAACATTTTAACATTTAAGTTCACAGTGACCTTGACCTTCAAATGAATGACATTGAAATGAATGACCTTGAAATGACCAGTGGTCATCTAAGTGTGCTTGCAAACCTTTACGTCAAGTTTGAGATTCTAGGTCCAAGCATACCAAAGTTATAACAATTTTAACATTTTAACATTGAAGGTCACAGTGACCTTGACCTTCAAATGAATGACATTGAAATGAGCAGTGGTGATCTTCTAGTACTGGCCAACCTTTATGTCAAGTTTGAAGACTCTAGGTACAAGCATACCAAAGTTATAACATGGAATAAGAACTTTAACATTTTTACCTACCAAAGTTATAAGAACTTTAACATTTTTACATTCAAGGTCACAGTGACCTTGACCTTAGAATGAATGACCTTGAAATGACCAGTGGTCATCTAAGTGTGCTTGCAAACCTTCATGTCAAGTTTGAAGACTCTATGTCCAAGCATACCAAAGTTATAACAATTTTAACATTTTAACATTTAAGGTCACAGTGACCTTGACCTTCAAATGAATGACATTGAAATGACCAGTGGTCATCTTCTAGTACTGGCCAATCTTTATTTCAAGTTTGAAGACTCTAGGTACAAGCATACCAAAGTTATAACATGAAATAAGAACTTTAACATTTTTACATTCAAGGTCACAGTGACCTTGACCTTCAAATGAATGACCTTGAAATGTCCAGTGGTTACTTACTAGTTCTGGCCAACCTTCATGTCAAGTTTCAAGACTCTAGGTCCAAGCATACCAAAGTTATAACAACTTTAACATTTTTATATTGAAGGTCACAGTGACCTTCACCTTCAAATGAATGACCTTGAAATGACCAGTGGTCATCTGTTAATCCTGGCCAACCTTCATGTCAAGTTTGAAGACTCTAGGTCCCAGCATACAAAAGTTATACCATGAAATAAGAACTTTAACATTTTTACATTCAAGGTCACAGTGACCTTGACCTTCAAATGAATGACCTTGAAATGACCAGTGGTTACTAACTAGTTATGGCCAACCTTCATGTCAAGTTTCAAGACTCTAGGTCCAAGCATACCAAAGTTATAACAACTTTAACATTTTTTATATTGAAGGTCACAGTGACCTTGACCTTCAAATGAATGACCTTGAAATGACCAGTGGTCATCTGTTAATCCTGGCCAACCTTCATGTCAAGTTTGAAGACTCTAGGTCCAAGCATACCAAAGTTATACCATGAAATAAGAACTTTAACATTTTCGAGCACGCCGCCACCCCGCCCGCCCGCCCCGCCCGCCCGACAACATCAATCTATAAGCCGAGATTTTTTCGAAAAAAATCCGGCTAAAAATTGGATGAAAACTGTGACCTATATTGTCTTCACAAGGTTTTTCTAATATTTGACCTATTGAACTAATTTTTGACCCCAGGTGATCCAAATACAATCCCAACCCAGATTTCATCAAGACAAACATTCAACCAAATTTCATGAATATTGGATGAAAACTGTGACCTCTATTGTCTACACAAGGTTTTTCTATTATTTGACCTAGTGACCTACTTTTTGAATTTTGACCCCAGATGACCCAAATACATTCCCAAGCCAGATTTTATCAAGATAAACAGTCTGACCGAATTTCATTAAGATTGGAGGAAAACTTCGACCTCTATTTTCTACACAATGTTTTTCTATTATTTGATCCAGTTTTTGACCTAGTGACCTAGTTTTTGACCCAAAAACAATCCCATCCCAGACTTCATCAAGATAAACATTCTGACCAAATTTCATAAACTTTGGATGAAAACTGTGACCTCTACTGTCTACACAAACAAATTGTTGATGATTTTTCTATTATTTGACCTAGTGACCTAGTTTTTTACCCCAGATGACCCAAATACAATCCCAACCCAGATTTCATAAAAATAAACACTCTGACCAAATTTCATAAAGATTTGATGAAAACTGCGACCTCTATTGTCTACACAAGTTTTTTTCTATGATTTGACCTATTCTGTGACCTAGTTTTTGACCTAGTGACCTAGTTTTTAACCCCAGATGACCCAAATACAATCCCAACCCAGATTTCATCAAGATAAACATTTTGATCAATTTTCATAAAGATTGGATGAAAACTGTGACCTCTACTGTCTACACAAACAAATTGTTGACGGACGCACACACGCACGCACACAAACAACGGACGGCGGACATCACACGGTCACATAAGCTCACCATGTCACTTCGTGACAGGTGAGCTAAAAATGTTTCAGTTTCGCAAATATTCGTTGTAGTTATGATATGTGTGAGGAAACAGTAATACTGAACAAAACTGTGCTCTAAAATATCCATTATATCTATATTTTGAGGATTTAAAAACGTGAACATTATAGAGCGTTGCAACGCAAAACAATTGAATAATTTGTAGAGTTCTGCTGCTGTCTTTATATTTTGTGAAACTACGAGGACTGCTTATATAAAGTTTAAAATATAACAACCATAGTATGAGCACGGATGGCAGAGTGGGCTAAGCGATAAACTTTTTCTCCAAGGTTCAGTGAATCCAGCCCATTTGAGCGTTACTTTTTTCTTTCTTTAATTTTTTATACTAGAGCTCTTTAGATCCAATGTTTACATGTACATGTATCAATATAAAACATTTAATGACAATTATCAATACATGCAAAAATCTTTGAAAAGGTCCCTCTAAGGATAAAGTTTCATGGATTGGTTTCTTATATTTTACATTTGATCTTGAACAGTGAACTTAACCTAAGACCTAGGGGCCTGGTTCTTGCACTCTTTCAAACCATGCTTGTAACTTAAATCTACCAAATAATAAGACAATCTATCTAATTGCAATGGACAACGTGTTTTCCATTTGTGTCTTTCAGAGTTCATATGATAAAAAGTTAGTACAAATAACACCAACAGACCACTTTTTAGATTTGTTGAAAATATAGCAAGTATGATGACACTAAGTCTTGTTTTATTTGAACCATGAAGATAAATTAAAATTATATGCAATCATGAACACATGCATATGCCGTCAGACTATTGGATTCTTAATAGGTAACACATACAATATCCTGATAAAAATTTGCTTTACAAAACAATTAAGTATTGCTATCACATAAACATTCTAAAATACACAATAAGATAATTGAACAATATATCTTAACACAAGCAGCGCATAACGGGTGCCAGCGCTCGGCTGCGGGTGCAGTTTTAAACAAGAACACCGCCTTGCGGGTGCAGACCGCTCATCTATTTTCTTTTTAAAGGTGAAGGGACTCTCATTTCAATCACAAAGGAGGGAGGGGTGGAGTGAAGAGGGGTGTATAGTGTGGGGGTGTGGACGTTTTTAACATTATTTTCCAAAAATGCGAAAAAAAAAATGGGGGGGGGGGGGGTTCTTGGGTACAATGGTTGGACGGTATTTCAAACATAAAACAAGAGTTCCGCGGTCGGAGATGACCGCATTGAAGCCGGATTTTTGATTTAAATGACAGGAAAGTACCTTTCGTGTTTTTGTCAATGCAATACTTAAATTACTGAAACAGTGACCTTGACCTTCAAATGAATGACATTGAAATGAGCAGTGGTGATCTTCTAGTACTGGCCAACCTTTATGTCAAGTTTGAAGACTCTAGGTACAAGCATACCAAAGTTATAACATGGAATAAGAACTTTAACATTTTTACCTACCAAAGTTATAAGAACTTTAACATTTTTACATTCAAGGTCACAGTGACCTTGACCTTAGAATGAATGACCTTGAAATGACCAGTGGTCATCTAAGTGTGCTTGCAAACCTTCATGTCAAGTTTGAAGACTCTATGTCCAAGCATACCAAAGTTATAACAATTTTAACATTTTAACATTTAAGGTCACAGTGACCTTGACCTTCAAATGAATGACATTGAAATGACCAGTGGTCATCTTCTAGTACTGGCCAATCTTTATTTCAAGTTTGAAGACTCTAGGTACAAGCATACCAAAGTTATAACATGAAATAAGAACTTTAACATTTTTACATTCAAGGTCACAGTGACCTTGACCTTCAAATGAATGACCTTGAAATGTCCAGTGGTTACTTACTAGTTCTGGCCAACCTTCATGTCAAGTTTCAAGACTCTAGGTCCAAGCATACCAAAGTTATAACAACTTTAACATTTTTACATTCAAGGTCACAGTGACCTTGACCTTCAAATGAATGACCTTGAAATGTCCAGTGGTTACTTACTAGTTCTGGCCAACCTTCATGTCAAGTTTCAAGACTCTAGGTCCAAGCATACCAAAGTTATAACAACTTTAACATTTTTATATTGAAGGTCACAGTGACCTTCACCTTCAAATGAATGACCTTGAAATGACCAGTGGTCATCTGTTAATCCTGGCCAACCTTCATGTCAAGTTTGAAGACTCTAGGTCCAAGCATACCAAAGTTATACCATGAAATAAGAACTTTAACATTTTTACATTCAAGGTCACAGTGACCTTGACCTTCAAATGAATGACCTTGAAATGACCAGTGGTTACTAACTAGTTATGGCCAACCTTCATGTCAAGTTTCAAGACTCTAGGTCCAAGCATACCAAAGTTATAACAACTTTAACATTTTTTATATTGAAGGTCACAGTGACCTTGACCTTCAAATGAATGACCTTGAAATGACCAGTGGTCATCTGTTAATCCTGGCCAACCTTCATGTCAAGTTTGAAGACTCTAGGTCCAAGCATACCAAAGTTATACCATGAAATAAGAACTTTAACATTTTCGAGCACGCCGCCCGCCCGCCCGCCCCCCCGCCCGCCCGCCCGCCCGACAACATCAATCTATAAGCCGAGATTTTTTCGAAAAAAATCCGGCTAATAATAAAAATAAATATTTGTGTTTTTTAACCGCATCAAAAAAAAATTGGGGGGTGGGTGGGGTGGGGTGGATTTAGTGTGGTGGTCATTTGTGAGATGATCTTAAAAAAAAAAAAAAAAATTAGGGGGGGGGGGGGGGGTGGGGGGTTCTTGGGTGCGATGGTTGGACGGTATTTCTAACATAAAATAAAAAAATAAATATTTGTGTTTTTTAACCGTTTCAAAAAAAATAAATTGGGGGGGGGGGTGGGGTGAGGGGGGGGGGGTAAAGTGTGAGGGTGTGGTGGTCATTTGTGAGATGATCTTAAAAAAAAAAAAATTAGGGGGGGGATTCGGGGAAGGGGGGGGGGGGGAGGGCACGCTCTGGGATGGTTTGGGTGGAGTCTATTGTGGTATGTCAGGTAAGGGTAGTTTTGTCAAAGTATCAATCAAATCTAATCATAAATAAAGAAGTTATGGCAATTTTAGCAAAATTTAATAATTTGACCTTGAGAGTCAAGGTCATTCAAAGGTCAAGGTAACATTCAACTTGCCTGGTACAGTAACCTCATGATAGCATGAAAGTATTTGAAGTTTGAAAGCAATAGCCTTCATATTTAAGAAGTAAAGTGGACCTAACACAAAATTTAACCATATATTCAAAGTTACCAAGTCAAAAATAGGCCATAATTCCGTAAAAATGACAACCAGAGTTATGCAACTTGTCCTTTAACTGTACCCTTATGATAGTTTGCGAGTGTTCCAAGTATGAAAGCAAATTATCTATGATACTTTAGGGGTAAAGTGGACCAAAACACAAAACTAAACCAAATTTTCAATTTCTTAGGAAAAAAAGGGCACATTATTCCGTCCAAATGCCAGTCAGAGTTACATAACTTTGCCTGCACAGTCCCCTTATGGTAGTTAATAAGTGATGCAAGTAGGAAAGCAATAGCTTTCATACTGTAGGAATAAAGTGGACCTAAACACAAAACTTAACCAAATTTTCAATTTTCTAAGTATAAAAAGGGCACATAATTCTGTCAAAATGCCAGTCAATGTTACATTACTTTGCCTGCACAGTTCTCTTATGATAGTTAGTAAGTGTTGCAAGTATGAAAGCAATAGCTTGGATTCTTTTGGAATAAAATGGACCTAAACACAAAACTTAACCACAATTATCAATTTTCTAAGTATAAAAAGGGCACATAATTCTGTCAAAATGCACGCCAGAGTTATCTAACTTTGCCTGCCCAGTCCCCTCATGATAGTAAGTAAGTGTACCAAGTTTGAATGCAATAGCATTGATACTTTCTGAGAAAAGTGGACCTAAACGCAAAACTTTACCAAAATTTTCAATTTTCTAAGTATAAAAAGGGCACATAATTCTGTCAAAATGCATGCCAGAGTTATCTTATTTTGCCTGCCCAGTCCTCACATGATAGTAAGTAAGTGTACCAAGTTTGAATGCAATAGCATGATACTTTCTGAGAAAAGTGGACCTAAACGCAAAACTTAACCGGACGCCGACGCCGACGCCAAGGTGATGACAATAGCTCATAATTTTTTTTCAAAAAATAGATGAGCTAATAAATGAAAGCTTGTAAGATTTTTTTAGAGGTCACAGTGACCTTTGACCTAGTGACCCCAAAATGGGTGTGGCGTGTAGATGTCATCAGGGTGTATCTACCTATGATTAGCTTCAAAGTTGTAGGTGGAAGCACTTTGATTTTAAAGCGAAATGTAAAGGTTTAAGCACGTCGCAGACGTCGGATGACACGACTAGCAGGCTATGACATTACCTCGGGTTTTCTCTGAAAACAGCCGTGCTAACAAATAAATATCAGAGAAAGATTGAACTCATTAATCATTTAATCATACAGACGGCTATGTTGATTAACATTTCGATGTTAATGCGTTGTAACCCTGGGAGCTAACTTTGGTGTAAACCAGATTTTGACCCAAAATTAGGTATACACACTGCCTTGCGTTTCATATGTTTTTGTTCGATATTTTGTAATAGCAATTATAGAAGTGGTCAGAAATGGTACACCATCTTATCATTGGCTATAGTATAATGCATTGAAACAATTGTATGTAATATGGGACATACTACAAGTTAAAACACCTATCAACTAAATTGTATTCAGATTTGAGTTTCTTATTTGTTTAAGCATTTACCAGAAAGTTGAATTCTGATGAAAACAATATAATATACAAAGGCAGTCCAAGAGACAGCAATATCCTCCAACAGGATTGTTTTGACCATGACTTGTTGACCTTTAATTTGAGAAAGTGTGACTGACTTAAGCCTTTTGTACATTATCCAAATCAAACAATCCGTGTAATGCACACATTTAATAATATAAAATGAACAACTGGCAGCAGACTATGACAGACTACAAAAGTTCATTCGTTGAGCTTGGGTTTACTAAAATCTGTAAAATCTATAATAGATGTTGTTGATGTGTATGTCAACTTACATCGGCAAGATATGGAAATTAAGAATCAGTCCCAATCTAAGAAACTTCATCCGGGCAGGAAGAAGGTCGGTTCATGTCCAGTGTCTGGCTAAAGTACTATTGTAGCTGCTTAGACTGGTTGAAAATCTGAACATCATCTGTAAATGTGTGTACATATCAGTAAATAATCCTACTTTTAAAACATTTATACCGACTCTTGTATAAAATCAACAATATTTGTAACTAGAAATGGCGCGGCAGAGGCCGACGCGTATCCCCACGCCGAATGTTTGACCTAGGTGTGCCCCAGGGTTGGTAATGGGGCCATGCATAGCTGAGATTGACCGTATTGTCATAAGAGAAGTTCATCATCAAGTAGAAGTGAATTGGTGTAGAAATGAAGAAGTTATAGTAAAAGGCAATTTTGGGTGGGTGTGACATATGTGGGCAGGGCGCCCCAGGGTTGGTAATTGTGCCATGCATAGTTGAGATTGACCGTATTGTCATAAGAGAAGTTCAGTATCAATTTGAAGTGAATCGGTGTAGAAATGAAGAAATTATAGTAAAAGGCAATTTTGGGCGGGTGTGGTCTATGTGGGCGGGGCCCCAGGGTTGGTAATGGGGCCATGCATAGTTGAGATTGACCGTATTGTCATAAGAGAGGTTCAGTATCAATTTGAAGTGAATCGGTGTAGAAATGAAGAAATTATAGTAAAAGGCAATTTTGGGTGGGTGTGGTCTATGTGGGCGGGGCGCCCCAGGGTTGGTAATGGGGCCATGCATATTTGAGATTGACTGTATTGTCATAAGAGAAGTTCAATATCAATTTGAAGTGAATCGGTGTAGAAATGAAGAAATTATAGTAAAGGCAATTTTGGGTGGGTGTGGTCTATGTGGGCGGGGCCCCAGGGTTGGTTATGGGGCCATGCATAGTTGAGATTGACCCTAATGTCATAAGAGAAGTTCAGTATCAATTTGAAGTGAATCCGTGTAGAAATGAAAAAATTATAGTAAATGGAATTTTTTGGTGGGTGTGGCCTATGTTGGCGGGCGCCCCAGGGTTGGGATTGGGGCCATACATAGTTGAGATTGACCCTAATGTCATAACAAAAGTTCAGTATCAATTTGAAGTGAATCCGTGTAGAAATGAAAAAAAATTATAGTAAATGGAAATTTTTGGTGGGTGTGGCCTATGTGGTCGGGGCGCCCCAGGGTTGGGAATGGGGCTATGCATGGTTGAGATTGACCGTATTGTCATAAGAGAGGTCCAGTATCAATTTGAAGTGAATCGGTGTAGAAATAAAGAAGTAAATGTAAAATAACCTAAAAAAATGAGTGATAATTTCTGACGCTGCCCCACCCCAACCGCTATAACTTTTGACCCAGGGGTCAGATCAAAATTCCAAATAGTGCAGGGTCGCACATATGCTCATAGCTACCATGTGTGTAAGTTTCAAGGTTCTAGTGCTTTTAGTGTAGGAGGAGATAGTGGCCAGGACGGACGGACAGACAGACAGACAGACAGACAGACAGACCGACAGACGGACGGCGGAGATAACAATATCCCCACCTTTTTTTCAAAAAGCGTGGGGATAATAAAACATGTATTCTCCTCCACCAAAGCAGCCTAATCTTTAATATAAGATAATAATAAGTGACTTCATTTGTGCATGTTTCTGTGACCTTGACTTTGATCTCAATCTCTGTAAAGGGTCATATTTTCCTAATACCTGATAAACATACTAATTTCTATGATCATAGACTAAAGTGTTTTCAAGGAAGTGTGTGAAAGAGATTGTCTTGTTACAAGCAAAATTCTGTGCCCTTGATCTGATTGGCTGACCTAAACTTGATAGCCTTACTCTTTCCTCTCACGCATCCAGCATACTAACTAAATGTATGTTTAAAGAAATATTGAAACGTGCCATGATGTCACTTCCGAACGATTATAAAAGAGTATTTTCTGTCCTAAACCAAAATTACGGTGTAACTGTATTGTTTTTATTCAAAGAAAAAATATTGTATAAAATATTGAGTTTGTTATAAAAGTTTCTATTCGATGTATATTTTTCCTGAATGATCACTGATCCCTTTATCACGGTACCTATACCACGTGCCTTTTAAGATATGTGTTGGGAGAATAAAGCGCGACCCAGTTAACATTTTTAATGATGTATTGTTAAATATTTCACCATTTTTAATCAGATAACGTGGAGAGCCCGCTCATTCGTGAGTTTTCTATATGTATCATGATCTTTTAAATAAAATAAGTATTTTTTCAGTTTAGTGCAACAGCGCATTTGTAATATGAAGTCCCTGCACTGATCCGACATTTTTCTAACCGTTCAAACGTGCGGTTGCACTTTGCTGAAAAAAAAAATATTTGTTTAAAAAGATCATGTTACCTATAGAAAACTCTTACGAATGAGCAGGCTCTCCACTTCATTCCATTACAAATGGTTAACTATTTAAAAAGAGATCCTTAAAAATGTTAACTGGGTCGCGCTTTATTCTCCCAACACAGATTCAAAAAAGTCACGTGGTATAGGCACCGTGTTTATTGCCTTCTTATACCAACATTCGCCAGCTTAGTGTTGTTTTTAAAGCTGGTATATACGATTTTGTCAAATATTTATGAATTTATATAAAATGTTTAAAAAACTTATTATATATATATTTCAATATAAATTAAAATAAAAGTTAAGAAGAACATGTGTCGAAAATAGCGAAATAAGCCAGATATTTAATTCTGAAATTGAAAACGGCTGTACAGCCGAATTCGCCAGCATGTATACCATACATGTACGATGTGAATCTAAACTTAGTGTAACGGTTTATTTGAATTCCTGCAACGATATCTATTCATACGACACACGAACACTAACTCCGATCCTAATACAAAGACGAATGCTTCGGTTATTGTAGGAAAATATGTAAGTCACAATCGGCTCGGGGTGCTAATTTGTCTTTGCTGCATTTTATGAAATTCGGCTTTAATGTATAATTTTTCTTGTCATTTTTATGTAATTGTAACATATTTTATCAATATATTACAATTAAACACATATAAAAAATCGTATAAACCCGCTTTAAAACCTTATTGGCAATAAAGATCTATTGACTTTGTCACGCGCTAATTCTTTGTCGTTATAAATGCAGCTGAAAATTGCTCCTAAAACACGTTATTATTGTTATATGCACCTGTTTCGTTTGTGTACTTAATTTTTGAGACTCAAAACGAATGACGCATGATTGTTGTTTTCAGTTCAAACATGATTTTTGGAGTGAAATATACTGGTCGTTGGCTGCTATGGACAATTATTCTCAAGTATAATATATAGCGTGATTTTCGTCGTGGGAAATCCAGACTTACCGTTGTCTGCAATTGACTGTTATTCTCAAATGAGCTGAAGGTTAATTTTGACTGTATTTTAAAGTTATTTTGCTTTGTAACTCTATTTTTATTAAATTTTCAAATACAGCTATGATGACATACTGCAAAATCGTTGTTTATTAAATTGTGCTTTGCATAGATTCATAGTATGTACAGCTTTATAACAGCCACAGTCAGTAATTGAAATCAATGTATCACAAAGACTTAAGGCAATACAAAAGTATTTAATACGAGTTTAAAGAGCCTATTTTCATCATTATTTAAAGTCTCTGGTAAGTATTTACTACCATTTTGGGTCAGCCACCTGTAGCAATCTGTCTACAGGCCTGATTATACACCTTCTTACTTGAAACTTAGGGTGTCACCAAATAAACCTAAGTAGGCGTACAAAAAGGAATATGATATAAAATTAAATGGATGGCTCCAATGACAAGCTGACACGAACATGTCATTAAAATGCAAATAATATAAACTGGATACTTAGCTTTTATGTCATATTGAAATGACTAGGCTCAAATTTCGCAATAAAACATAACCCATTTGGCTTTAAGATATATTATGTTTGCAAACCTGTAAAATATATACAGGGAGGAATTGTTGTTTATCATACATCTTTAATCTTAGTTGGTAGAAGATTTTTTCATAATTTACGAAAATAAAAAAACAACAAAACAGATGTATCAGCAGGAAAGGGCCAATGTCGACCACCTATTTCTCTAAATAAATTGGTCAAATACCACTATATAATGTTACAACCCAAATACAAAACTCTTGGCCTTGTGGTTTCAGAATAGCAGGTTTAAAAGGATCTTTATGCAGATTTTGGCATGTATTTAAGTTAGTCATTAAATGATTTATATTGATAATGATAAGTGTAAACTTTGGATCTAAAAAGCTCCAGCAAAAAATAGAATATTTTAAAGAAAACAAGATATGAGTTTGTCAGAAACACTATGTCCCCTTTTCGCCGCTCTGAAGCTATATTTTGACCTTTGACCATGAAGGATGGCCTTAACCTTGACATTTCACCACTAAAAAAGTGCAGCTCCATGAGATACACATGCATGCCAAATATCAAGTTGCTATCTTCAATATTGCACAAGTTATTGCAAATGTTACAGTTGGGGCAAACAAACAAACAAACACACAAACCAACAGACATGACAAAAACAATATGTCCCCCATTATAGTGGTGGGGGACATAAAAAAAAGAACTCTCAAATGGGCTCACACCACTGACCCCTGCACCCGATTTTACTAAACAGATAAACTGGCGGTTAACCACATACCGGCGGTTAAAAGTCGGTAACATGTTGGTTACTGGTCTGTAAGCGTTTGTATAAAATTTGGTTAGTTATACCGATCGGTTAAAACCCAGTTAAAACATACCCTGCTTCCCTAGGTGGGTAAGTACAAGTAACCGAGAGGTAACTTACACAAAATGGCCGCGGCGCATGCATTATAAAAGCTGACCATCGACGACCTTCACAATTTCGACGAGTAAACAACAAATTGCAGCGACTGACACTTTATTTGACTTAATCTACAGGGCAATACGATTTCCGACTTTGGACGACGAATTTAAGGACGCACAGAACTTGTTTCTTATATTCTGTTATGGGTATGCCGTGTGTGATCGGATGCATCAATGGCGCCGATGTTAAAATCATTTCTCCGAAAACAGGGAACAACAAGGGACAAAATTGTCACAAAACCAGGTTTTCATTGTGAAAAAAAAATCTGATAAAGGGAGAAAACTCAAACTGAACTTTTGAAATGACCAAAAAAAATTAACCCCCTTTGTAAGTTTTTTTTTTTTTTTTAAATCTATTTTTAGTCGTGGCGACCTTGACATTGGAGATATTGACGTGATTCTTTCGTGGGACACACCGTCCCATGATGGTGAACAAATGTGCCAAATGATTTTAAAATCTCACAATAAATGACATAGTTATGGCCAGGACAAGCTCATTTATGGCCATTTTTGACCTTTGAACTCAAAGTGTGACCTTGACCTTGGAGATATCGACGTAATTATTTCGCGCGACACACCGTCCAATGATGGTGAACAAATGTGCCAAATGATTTTAAAATCTGACGATGAACGACATAGTTATGGCTCGGACAAGCTCATTTATGGCCATTTTTGACCTTTGAACTCAAAGTGTGACCTTGACCTTGGAGATATCGACGTAATTATTTCGCGCGACACACCATCCAATGATGGTGAACAAATGTGCCAAATGATTTTAAAATCTGACAATGAACGACATAGTTATGGCCCGGACAAGCTTATTCCGCCAGCCCGCCAGCCAGCCCGCCAGCCAGCCAGCCAGCCAGCCCGCCCGCATTCGCCAATCTAATAACCAGTTTTTTCCTTCGGAAAACCTGGTTAACAAAAGTACAAACAAAAAACAAAACACGCTCAAACTAGTATCTTACCTTTAATAATCCTTTAAAATCCATAAATAATCCATTTAATTCAATAATTGACAAGTTTGCATCTAGGGTCTTTGATAATTATTTTAGTATAGTTAAATGAAGACCCTTATGCCATCAAATCGTTATATTCAAATGAGAACTCAATAAACTTTCTTCTTCGTCACACGCTACGCCATGTTCTCTATGTACATAACTGCTGATAAAATGAACCGGAGCAGTTTATCAAATGTGTCGTGTTCTGAGAAAAATGGGCATAATGAATGTGCTTAAAGTGTCGTCCCATATTAGCCTGTGCAGTTCGCACAGGCTAATCAGGGACGACACTTTCCGCTTTTATGAAATTTTTGGTTAAAATGAAGTCCCTTCTAAGCAAAAATAAATTTTTGGCGGAAAGTGTCGTCCCTGATTAGCCTGTGCGAACTTAACAAGCTAATCTGGGACAACACTTTACGCACATGCATTATGCCCAGTTTTCTCAGAACACAACACAAATAATAGCCGCTGGTGAACTCGGTTGCATTTGCAGATTTCTGCATACAAAGATATATTTAAACTTGAACAATTTTTTATTTGTCTACGGTAAATTCCCTTATTGTACAAGAAAGTAAGTAAGTTTATTGTAAACATAAGCCAAATTAGAAGAATAGTCTAGCATGTTACGACGATCATGTTTTTATTTTTATGTTACATCTAGAACAACTAGAAGAATAGACGTCTTTGTAAGCACTCTCTTGCAGTTTGGAAGCACCACTCACCTGGGATTCCGCTAAATGATGCAAATCCCCACATCATTATCAATTTGTCCCTGGTCATTTTGATGAACTCATAGGTAAAATTTACACTTTATTTTATTGTGAATTCATTTGTAAATGAATTTGATAATACAAATACATGTCACTGTTTATAAGTGTGACACTTCAAACGAAAATTACGTCATTAGAAAATGCATTGTGGGAATGCTTTGGTTAAAGTTACCGGTGGTTAAATTCCACTTATTGCGCAGTTAGGTTACTTTGCGGTATATGGTGTTTATACAATCGAGTTACCTTGAAGGTTACTATACCTGAATAACCGCAAACTTACCAAGGTTTGAATGTTACCGAGCTGTAACTTTAACCAGCGTTTATACAATCGGGTGCTGGAGTAAAAGTCTATTGCTTAGACGACTCAGCCATTTGTGCTCATACAATGAGTGATATATTTTATACTTTACATAAACAAATGTTGTAGTATAACAAAATATAATGACAACAACAGAATTCTCTAAATTATTCAATTGTTTCGCGTTGCAACGGTTTATAATTTTCAGGTGTTCAAATCATCAAAAGATGCATATAATGGATATTTAAGAGCATTGTAAATGTTCAGAATTTCTATTTCCTAACAAATATCTATTACCACAATTTAAACAAAAAATGTTTCTTATAAACTTTTCGTTTACCATAACATCCCTTGCAGCATAGCTAATAATGTTGCAGTATTATAAATTCAAGATACAGTACAGCCAAAGCAGCACAAACATAATCCGCGGCTTCGCCACGGCCAGATTATTAGTACGGGGCGGCCGAATCGTGTGGTTACGGCGCATATCACCGTGGCACTCGGCATCGATCCGCGCAACAACGCCGAGTCTGTATTAACCTCACGTACTTTTGCGGAGTAAATCCACCGCATACGTACGCGGCGGATCGAGTGAAAAGATATCCACCTACATGTACATACATGTATGTTTAGCGTAGAATTAATTATGCGCAACTGTTAATGTTTCATTCAATTATCATTATTAAATTTTTTATCCGAAACACACTTCTGAATTTTAATGCTAACGCGACATTTAGCAAATTCTAGCGTCAAATAAACAGTGCTAAAATATCATTTGTTTCATAAAAAGCGCACAAAAATTATGCAGACATGTAGAACGTCGTTTGAAAAGTTTGGGTGTATTTTGTGTTGTATAAATACATGAACATCACGTCAGGCGTAAATCGCGTGTTTAGTGTGAGAAAAAAAGCCCTGATTAAACGTTATTTCATCATCTCTATAAATAGTAACAAATGCCAAACTGTATTTGATACTAAAGGAAATATCGAGAATGTTTTTGTATCATAAATATTTACCAGCATTTGCTTCAAAACTGGAATATACGGGATTATCGGGTAATTAGTAGCGATATTAACTATATTATATGAACAAAAGACAACGTGTTTATATACGCATATTCAAACAATAGTTATAATATGCTGATAATTAACAAAACAACAAATACCTCGTCACCGTCTTGATTATTGATGTGGCTTCAAACTGCTAATTTTCTCAGCTTAAATATCCCGTCTGTAGATCTGCCGTGGAATCATATGGAATTCTATGGAAATTGTTAGATGGAATTCCGTGGAGTATTGGCACTAACTTTCCATCCGATTCCATGCAATCAATGGAAAAGTGAAAAAAAAACAGAAGAGGGACTTGATATGGGATGGAATTCCATAAAATGCCGTGGAATTCCATAGAATTCCGTGGCATTCCATCTAATGCCGTGGAATTCCATAGAATGCCATGGAATTCCATAGAATGCTGTGGAATTCCATAGAACGCCGTGGAATTCCATAGAACGCCGTGGAATTCCACAGAATGCCGTGGAATTCCATAGAATGCCGTGGAATTCCATAGAATGCCGTGGAATTCCGTGAAAAGCTATGGAATTTAATAAAAAGCTGGAATAAAATAGAAAAAAAACAGATTATAGATCAAAGGCATTTTATCGATTTTGAAAAACAAATGTGAATGTAACTAAAGGTTTCATCATAGAAGTTAAACAAGAACAAGATCTGGCATCAATCATTTACCACACACATGCAGTCACAGTACATATTCAAAAATGAGTGGTTTTACATTTTCATAAAGTACCAACTCTCTTAACCACAGGCATGCATGCACACATTCAAAAACACATCCATAAACATGCACGCATATACAGGTGAGAACAGAAAAACTTATAAAAGGCACAATATAAAACATAGAAGTAGAATTTTACATTTATCTTATGACAAGTATACTTCCTTTTTCACATATGTTCATAAACACACACAATTACATGCACACACACATCACACACAATTGTTCTAGAGTTTTTCTCATAAATTTTAACGTTCAACAACTGTTCCTTATTAATTCTAGAACACTTTCAGTAAGATAACAGAAGTTCAGTTCTAGTTGATGTGTTCCAATTAAATTCTAGAAAAGTTCCGAAGGTTAACTTCAAATATTTACGTCTGAAACCAACTTTCTAGAAAACAAATTCCCATGCAGACAGCCAGTATTCAAGTACTGAGCATAGTTAATAATAATACATAACAAATTAACAACTGTTGTAAATTTGTTATTTATTATACTATGCTCAGTACTGTTGAACACGAACTTAATTCAATTATCCAAGTTTCAAATTCCTAAATTAAAAAAAACAACAAATAAATTAAGACAAAAAACAAACACAAAATACAATTCACAAAATAAATAACTGGTCTTTTTTTTACAAGAAGTAACCAAAATAAAACATGTCACCAGCCACAGACTGCCAGGCTTAACACAGAGGCTAAAAATGTTTGTCCAAGTCTTCCACTGCCATTTTCCTTTTCTTCTGAGAATATTGAACACCAGTCACTGCCTCCGGGTCCTTTTTGGTATGAGGTACATTGTATACTGCTCACATGTGCTCTACAGAATAAAAAATCATAAAAATGTCTAAAGCAAAGAGTTATTTACATTCAAACTATAACAAGAGATTGCAAAGCAATATGGTCCCCTACCTGTTAAACTTCACTATTTTAAGTTTGTTAAATATATTTGTAGCCATAGCAACCAGAATTCTTGCATTATAAACAACATGAAATGACGTGCAAAATGTCCTTATTGTCATCTGTTCATGTTTCAAGTTTCATGAAAAAATACTTAGAACTTTTAAAGTTATCCCAGGATCCAGAAAAGTGTAAATGACTTAGACTAATATATTGAATTCCAAAAAGACAAAATACTTTCAGGTGGTTAACATTAAATAACTTATCTAGCCCACGGCATGACAATATTTACCATGAATTTGTAGCCCTGTAAGTCCTCTAGGTAAATGCGCTTAAAGAGCCGCTTTGCTGTTGGATTATTTCCCTGCCAAACTCTGCAGTATCTTCCATCAACTGGTCAATGGTAATTAAAGCACATAATGAAAATGTATAGGGAACGTAATTCATGAATTGTTTTAAATATTAAGTTGTTAAATGGTCTTTAGAAAGAGAACTAAAAACGAAGTGAATACATCGCAAAGCACTAAGCATAACTTAATTTGTTGGTATGATTAGTACAAATTTATTATTGCTATAATTAGAATGATGTGTAATTCTATTGGTATGAAAATGCTTACTCAGATACCTAAAAACCAATTCCATTGGTTTAATTTTTTATTTACAAGCAAAAACGTTGAATTGATATCCCCCGCCAATATGCTTCTGGACACATAAGTATTATATTTGACACTCAAACAAGCATTTTTTAAAGATACAAAAGGCCATAACCCCGTTTTTAACAGATGGTGTACAATGCCATTTTGCGTGCATTATCCTCTTATCCATATATATACTCGAACCAGGTTTCAATGGAATCCGCCAAAGCACTTCCAGGATATGGCCTTGGACACACAAAAAAGCATTTTTTCAAGGTACAAAGGGCCATAACTCTTTTTTTAACTAATGGTGTACAATACCATTAGGCATGCATCATCCTCTTATCCATATACATACTCACACCAAGTTTCAGTGAAATCTGCCAAAGCACTTCCAAGATATGGCTACGGACGGATGGAAAGACGGACAGACGGAAGGATGGAAGGACGGACAGACAACGCCAAAACAATATCCCTCCGCCTATGGCGGGGGATAATAATAAACATTAACACCATTAATGAGCATTGAGTGCTCAACATGCACAGTACAAAACTTCCTTAGCCTCAGTTCTATAACCTTGCATGATAAAATTCCGATACTACATTCAACGTTATTAATTTCTCCACATAGGTCTTATTACTTCCTTTTTCAACCTGCAAACTCCACTAAGTGAAAATTTGGGTGACAGCTGCTTTTAAACTAATATTTGCCATACTAAAACCTCAAATATCACATAAAAAGGTCTACAATAATGTCATAAGAAGATTAAATTTAAAGGAATATTTAGAAATAATAAAAATCACAAACCTTCAGTTGTTGTTCTATTCCTAGACAGCCTGCTCAAACACTGTATGCATCACTCTTTAACAATATTTCATGTCAATTTCCAAATGATATAAATACATAAGTATTTGAAGAAAGTGTTTTTAATGGAAAAACTAATGAACTCTTCTGTTTGTTAAATTTCTTTAACTTTATTTTAACAAGTTAAACCAGTACATTGTCCACCATGTTTTATGTTTCAATCTAACAGGTAAACTTTCTGTATTTGAATTCAGCCAATTAGAAAAGGCTGTTATATCTTATAACCAATAGATTTGCAGCAAACATACCCAACATCTGACTCACAGCACACGCGCTGGTCTTATCAGATAGATTGTTATTTGACAACCTGGACTGGCTGAGTTTGATATTGAGAAAAAACAGTGTATATACCACTTGGACAGGGTTAAGGAATTTAAACTTGTAGAAATTGCTTTCAAAGTAACAACTACTCCTACTTTTGCAGAACTACTACTTTAATTACTACAACATCAACAACACCACCACCAACAACAACAGCAACAATAACAGCAGCAACAACAACAGCAGCAACAACAGCAACAAAAACAGCAGCAGCAACAACTGCTTCTACTGCAACAACTGCTACTACTGCTACTTCTATTGCTACTACTATTGCTACAGAAACTGTTAATGCTACTACTTCTACTACTACTAGCTACCACCACAACCTCTACTGATATAAAAAACACTACTGCTACTACATCAATTACTACAACAACAACACCTACTACAACAACATTAACTACTACTACTTATACAGCTACTACAACTACTACTACTACTGCTGCTGCTGCTGTCGCTACTATGAAGTCTATTAGGCTATTTGTAAGTGTAAGGTGTTCTATATGTGTTCTTATTCCCCATTAGAACTTTTGTAGAACTTACTGGTTCTTAAAGCATTCTAGATGTGTTCTAGAACTACATTTTAAAACATTTTTAGAAATTTCTTGACCATTTTTTGTCCTTGAAATGTTCTAAAAAGGTTCTTGAAATTATTGGAACAGTTTCAGTCCTAAGCCATTTTCCAAAAATGTTCTGGATTTATTCTAAAAAAACTGTTTTGGAACAATTCCAGAACATATGTTTTAGAACACAAATATGGAACAGTTCCAGAACTGTTCCAATTTCTAGAACAAATTTATAATTATCTTTATTGCATTTTCTTTTAAATACAAAATACATAATGCAAATAAATTCATACATGTATTAAACTACAAATACATTTCAGACAACCAGCAAAAATTTATAAGTTATTTTCCATTGATTTCCATCCAAGAAAATGTATAAGTTATTTTCCATAACGATTTCCGTTGAAAAAAATGGCTAAGTCCAACTTTCCATGGTGTTTTCCATACATTCCGTGGAAATGCATGGAATTTTAGTCGAGATTCCGTGGAATTCCATAACAGCTTAAGATGGAAAATTGGCAAGTGGATGGAATTCCATCAAATTCCATGGATTTCCATCGATTTCCGTAGAATTCCATAACATTTTCTATGGAATTCCATAGAAAAGTGCTAATGACTATGGAAGATCTACAGACGGGGATGTTCATAGGTGGCGTGCTGAATTTCTTGAACAACTTGTTGTTTTTGTGCGAGATGTTCATAGGTGGCGTGCTGAATGTCTCGAGCGACTTGTAGTATTTGTGTGAGAAGGGGGTTTGGACTGTTTTCAACATTTACTTCAACAATGTTCTTCTTCTTGGATAATAATGTAATCTGAAAAGGAAATGGCAAGTAAACTAAAAATAGAAAAATAGAGTGTTTTTAGTAACAAACAAATACGTCTTGAATACATGTATATATGCTGTAACACCTTACTTAACACACCTGTTTGTTTAATGCAAAACATTGTTTCTATAATTGATATTTAGGATAGCGAAATGATTTTTGTGCAAAGTAGCACTCATAATAGCATTGTTTAAATGAATAACGTGAACCCACTTGAAATGTTGTAGCAAGTTGCCATACTTATCTTTTTTTTAAACAGACATAACTTCAAAAATGTGAGACTATACCACTTTAAATGTTACACAATACAACTTTTTGCTAATAAATTACTTAACAAGAGCTACGCATAACGAGTGCAAACGCTCGGCTAGGGTGCAGTTTTGAATAAATGAAGCTTGTCAGAAATTATTATTTATTATTTTATAGAGGTCACAGTGACCTTAACCTTTGACCTAGTGACCCAAAAATGGGTGTGGCATGTAGACCTCATCAAGGTGCATCTACATATGAGGTTTCAAAGTTGTAGGTGGACGCACTTAGATTTTAGAGCAAAATGTGAAGGTTTTAGCACGACGCCGGCGGACGACGAGCTGGCTATGACAATACCTATAGTTTTCTCCGAAAACGCCGAGCTAAAAATTAAGAATAAGTGCTATCAATATAAAGTGTATTACTATTGTAAATTTAATATTAACGTTCTACTTATAGATGTTACAACCTATTAAAATCAAATAATTGTTTTAGCCAACCGTCAATTGTGAACTTTAGACAGTAATTATGGAAAAAATTGGAATAGACTTTTTAAGATTAGGAATTGGGCTGAATTGTTGCCCCAACTTTGACAGTATAAATAACTCTTTAAGGTCATACCAGATACTCAAGAAGCTGAGATGACATGCATGCCTAATTGATATTGCTTATGGCCGAGTTGAGAGTCAAAGGGCATACTGGTTGACACATCCAAACTGCTGTCATTTTTTTACGCCTTGTCTATTGCCAATTCAATGTGTGGTCAATTGGGCTTGGAGTGCAAAGTAACAAACCCTGATGGGTTAACCTTTTGCACCTCGTTTCAGATGTCAGAGTTCACGCCTGAGGCATGCCCAGGGATGTACCATGAGTGTTCAAAATGAAGTTGTTACTGCCTTTGTACAGGTTATCCAACTTTTTATTGTTTTGATATTCTTTCTGGTGTCCAACAGCGAGAACTGATTGTTAGCTTTAACATAACTTTTGCTATAACTCCTCGTGTCTGGAACACGTGTTCCTATCCCGGCACTCAAGCTGAACTAACTCAGGCTCGAGTGTGGTTCACTCAACAAGGACATTGCAGTTGTTGAGAACAGTGCACGAGAACTCAACGTGCTCTGAATTTCCTGCAAAAGAATGGAATCGTTCATCAAAGCTGACCTTTTGAGGCTGTAGGTCAAGGTGGAGGCGCTAGGGTCAGGTCGAGTGGAAGGGTCGTCGTGGACTGAGGCTGCTAGGGTCAGGTGGAGGGGAAGGTTCGTCCTTGACTGAGGCTCATGCGGGCTGGACTGGTGCTGTTGCCGCGCCAAATCAATATCGATGATGGTGCTCTTCTGAAAACAACACAATGGGTGATATGAACTTGAAACAAAGGTTTGTATTTCAATTTATAAAAAAACTATGCATTTTGATTGGATGTGAATTTTTTAAACAGCAAATCTTCATTCTTATGAATTTTTAATCTGGCATATCCTTGCAGGTTCCATGTCCAAAATAGCATACACATGAATCAAATCAGACCATTATATATTTAAACATTAAAAGTGTTGGCAAGTGCTATATAAACCTGTAAATTCATAAAAAAAAAAATCTAAACTTGCAGAGATTTAATTTCATAAGCCAATATGTGGCTCATAAATATTCAAAACTCACACAAATTTCACATAAGCTAATCAGGGAGGACACTTTCCGACTAGACTTGATTTTCATAAAGAGATACTTTGAAAGAGTCGGTGTTATCCCTGATTAGCCTTAAAGACTGCACAGGCTAATCTGGGACAACAATTTAAGCACATGCATTTAGCCACATTTCCCCACAACACAGCTTATTAATCTTTTAGCAGCTCCTTACCTGCATAACAAAAAAGGGAACATCAACTTGTACAAAATATATAGAGGATATTTGTTGGATTCTATGGGATATCAATTTTATTTCACGAGTGATCATATAAAATAATATTTTCACAAGTGGCGCTGCCACGAGTGAAAATATGTATTTTTTATGATAACGAGTGAATTAAAGCCAATATTCCACCGAATCCAACACATTTTCTTTTTATTTTATGCTTTTGTCACCGCTTATTTATATTGTACAAGAATTAAACTGGATAGTTTCGTTGGATTTATTACGCCATTTCGTCGAAAAAATGAGAGCATAAAATAAAATGTTTTTTATTGGTTCTCATTCTATTTATCACTTTACTTTTACAATGCTTTCACAGATGTTTTACTGTAAATATATGTTTCAATACATGGGAGGCAAACATTTGACATTAATGTCTTCCTAAAGTTGCAAAAACATTCATACATTTTTACTATGTCTTTACAGATCTTTGAATGTTAAAATCTATTAAAATTCACAAAAGACAAAAAATCGAAAGTAAATAAACATGTAACATGTAACAAGCTGTATACATGGGTGAAAGTAAAAAATAAGGAAAATAAGGAAATATTTAAGCTGGGGGCCGCAGGGCCGAAGGCCCCCGGAAGCTCCTAAAGGATAGCAAAATGATTTGCAAATAGGAAGCTATCCTCAAGTATAAGACCAACATATGTTGACAGTAATTCTTGCAGCTTACTTAACATGCATTCAATGGAAAACAAACAATGTTTATGTTTGTAAATATACAATAACTTTATTCAGTCATTTAATCTATTAATTTTGTTTATTAAGCATACACTCTTACCTTAAAGAATTACTATAAATGTTTAATTATGAACACTAAAAATTGAAAATAGACTAGATACGTCTGGAATCGATCGTATTTTGTTTATTTTGTGTGTCGGCATTGCTGGACACATGGCCTACCCCCCCCCCCCCCCCCCCCCCCCAACAAAATCTTATCAGATTTACTTGATTCACGAAAACGACAACTATCCTTAGTTGTAATACAATGTAAATATTAACTGCTGAATATGTTATAATTTTTAGAAATTTGATATTATGCTTATTTTTGAACATTTAGTCCAAATAGGTTCCCTCCATACATGTTTTATTGTATTATTGCATTTGTTCTGTCTGTCTTTATTTAAATAAATTTCTCTCTTTATTAACATAAATTTTGAGTCCACACTCTAACAAGAATAAGTGTCCTAGCTTGAAAACGGATTTACTTTCATGGCTTTGATAAAAGGTTAAAAAAGCATGAGAACCATGCAATCTTAGCTCTGTAAATTATAAAATAAGATTGCATAACAACTATTGTAGCTCTGTAAATTATAAAATAAGATTGCTTAGCAACTATTGTAGCTCAGTAAATTATAAAATAAGATTACTGAACAACTTTTGTAGCTCTGTAAATTATAAAATTAAATGGCTTAACAACTATTGTAGCTCTGTAATTTATAAAATAAGATTGCTTAACAACTATTGTAGCTCTGTAAATTATAAAATTAAATGGCTTAACAACTATTGTAGCTCTGTAAATTATAAAATTAAATGGCTTAACAACTATTGTAGCTCTGTAAATTATAAAATAAGATTGCTTAACAACTATTTTTAATTGGCATATACATGCACGTCATTGTCTTAATAACCACTGTTTGTTATACCATATTTGTTCTCATCAGAATTTTGGACAAACTGGAAGAGGAATTAACTTTAGCCTTGTTCTGGGAAAAATGGGCTTTACTAATGTGCATAATGTGGTGCAACATTAGCCTGTGCAGTCCTGACAGGCTAACCAAACACAACACTTTTTGCCAAGACTTGATTTTGGTTGAGAAGAAATTTCCTTTTAACAAAAAGTCCCTCAACAGCGGAATGTGCTGTCCCTGATAAGCCAATGTATGCAATGCAAATGCTTATCTTTGGATGGCACATAACATGAATTAAGCCCTGTTTTCCCAGAACCTTGTATCGCCTTATAAAACCATGTAACAGATTGTAGGCAGACTAACTTTGAGCCTCATTGTGAGATAACAGGGCTTACTGTAACAGATTGTAGGCAGACTTACTTTAAGCCTCATTATGAGATAACAGGGCTTACTGTAACAGATTGTAGGCAGACTTACTTTGAGCCTCACTATGAGATAACAGGGCTTACTGTAACAGATTGTAGGCAGACTTACTTTGAGCCTCATTATGAGATAACAGGACTTAGTGTAACAGATTGTAGGCAGACTAACTTTGAGCCTCATTATGAGATAACAGGGCTTACTGTAACAGATTGTAGGCAGACTAACTTTGAGCCTCATAATGAGATAATAGGGCTTACTGTAACAGATTGTAGGCAGACTTACTTTAAGCCTCATTATGATATAACAGGGCTTACTGTAACAGATTGTAGGCAGACTTACTTTGGGCCTCACTATGAGATAACAGGGCTTACTGTAACAGATTGTAGGCGGACTTACTTTGAGCCTCATTATGAGATAACAGGGCTTAATACATGTTGCCCTAAGAGTATTTCTAGATTAGCATGTACAGCAGCACAGGCTAATCAGGAATGACACTTTTCGCCTAGACTGAATTTTCGTTTACAAGATATATTTCTTATACAATATATTCAATAAAAGCGGAAAGTGTTGTCCCTGATTTGCCTTAGTGGACTTCTTTGCTAACCAATATTATACAATGGAGAACACGTGTTTTAAATATTATATTTACTAAGGTTCAAGTTATAGAGCTGTATAGGATGATGAACTTGAAATTGTGATTTATTTCTTTTTCTTTATCTTCAATTGGAAATTTAAGGATATCGTTTTGAGAAAAATACATAGTTTTGGGTGGGAATGGGGTCAATTTTGGACCCAAAATTTGACAAAAAACAACAACACTGTAAACCCACCAAGAACTAAACACCTCCTCGCAAACAGGCTCTATACAACCAAGGCATTGGATTGAATAGATACATATCTAACAAGACTACACTGCAACGCCGATATATCGCGGTTGGTGGGGTCCAAAGATCACGAGCGCGATATATCCGGCGCGCGATATAACTCTAGAAATGTCTAACTTTATTTTATTGCGGTTAATTTGTCAAATTTCCCAATGTTTTAATTTTATGTACGGCGCTGCTACATATTTGTATAGTAATACATGTAATTGCAAACCAATTCTACAATCAACATTTTCATAACTACATACGTACCGGTATCTGTAATTATCATGAAAACCAAAATGTAAATTATATTTTTTATTTTCATGTAAAATATTGCTCGCGAATCAGCTAAAAAGAAGAATTCTTGCCATAAAAAAACGTATAAAATACAATTGTTCATAGATTCGAATTTACCCTTATAAGTAGTCCTAATTAAGAAACTGAAACAGCGTAACGGTAACGATACAGCCTGTTTGAATTTTAGTTTATTAAGAGGAAATGTCAACGTCACATAATTCGCGAGATACCGCGGTACTTTAGTTGAAATTTACAACGAAACTTTCAATGGAAATTAAATTATCTCAATGTTGTACCCGCTACGAAATTATTATTTACAAATAAATACACCCACGCCAATTTTCGCGAGCTTTTTATCACGACAAAGAAATTCATGACTAGTACCGAAATTTAACGACTTATATACCAGTAAACTGCCAATATTACCTTTGCAATGACACTTGAATTGGTTATTTCTTAAGTGTTAAAAACAACCCCAGCCGTGTGTAAACAACACTATTACTTATCGACTGTTGTTCACGCTTCACTGCGTGCCATAGTAAGCCGCGACATCAATTGAACCAATGTTTTGACCAACTTTCATGATGATTGGGCAAAAATTTTGACCTCTAGAGTGTTTACAAGGTTTCTCTATAGCCAAAGAAGGAAAACTGCCCCGCCCACTGGCGGCCATGTTTTTCAACGGATCGGAACCACTTTTGAACTCATCCAAGATATCATTAAGACAAATATTTTGACAAAGTTACATTTAGATTGGGCATGAAATGTGACTTCTACAGAGTTAACAAGGTTTTTCTTATTTTTGACCTAGTGACCTAGTTTTTGACCCGGCACAACCCAGTTTCAAACTCGGTCGAGATTTCATTGGGACAAAGCTTCTGACCAAGTTTCATGAAGATGGGACAAGAAATGTGGCCTCTAGAGTGTTTACGAGCAAATGTTAACAGACGGATGGACGGACATACGATGGACAAAGACCGGTCACAAAAGCTCACCTGAGCAATCAGGTGGGGTAACAAAAAGTCAAAACAGTAAACATGGACTCACCAAGGCTCTGCTGTTCGAAGTGTTGATGTAGCCAACATTGGAGAAGATGTGGTGTGCTAGGCTGCTGCAATACGTCTTCATACTTAATTTCTTGAGCGAGTTATAGTATTTGTTAAAGAACGGGTTGCCGCCGATTTCCATCGACATTTACTTTAACGATGTTTGTATTGTTGGCTAATAATATTTGCTGAAAAGGAAAACATAACATGTGAGATTAAACAACTTCAAACGTGAGACTGCATAACTTTTAAAGGGGCCGTCCAACAGATTGGTACATTGACAAAACAAGTTGTTTCAGATTCGCAAATTTTTGTTTTTTTATGATATTTTTGAGGAAAAAGTAATACTGACAATTTACCATGCTTTTAAATATCCATTATATGCATCTTTTGACGATTTGAAAAGACGAATTAAAAAGCGTTGTTTGACGCAAAACGATTGAATAATTTGGAAAGTTCTGTTGTTGTAGTTATATTTTGGGAAACTATGAGGATTGCTTATATAGGTAAAAAATACATCTGATCTAAGCATGAGCATGGATGGTCTAGTGGTCTAGGCGGGAGACTTTTAACTCCAGGACTCCAGGGGTTAGTGGTTCAAGCCCTGTTGAGGGTTATTTTTTTCCTTCTTTTAAAGTTGTATTCTTGTGTTTTTTTACAGGAGATTTTTAGGTCAAATGTTTAAATTTATCAACATACAGCTTTTAATGACATGCTTCATTCAATAATGCCAAAATCTGTTGGATGGCCCCTTTAATAAGAGACTGAGCAATACAACTTTAAATGTGGCACTACAAAACTTAAAACATGTTAATGTACACCTTTAAAAGTGAACATATACAACTTTACATTTGAGACTATACAACTTTAAATGTGTGACTATACAAATTAAAATGTAACAATGTACACCTTTAAAGGTGAAACTATACAACTTTAAATGTGATACTACATGTATACAACGTTAAATGTGAGACTTTTTTCAAATTTAAATATGAGACTTTACAATTGTATAGCATATCTTAAGAAACAAACAGATGTGAGTTGAATACTGTAAGTTTATGAGTACTTGATCACACACGTTTGGCTATGGATTAGACACAGATACAGAAATACAGATTGACGTCTGTGGTGAATTCAGTATACCACATCAGGGCTATAGATTACAAGCGTATGTGCGTTATTACTTAATTAAAATAACCAAAAACGTAATTAAATTCAATATCAAGCGTACAAAAAACGCAAATATAAAGTTAATTACATATTTCCCATAAGAAAACCTTGCGTCACAAAATGCAATCCTTACAAACACGGGACGTCTTTTTTTAGACTGGTTATTTCCCGTACAAAAATGTACCGAATAGTTTATACATGTATGCCATCCTATGAAGAAAAGAAGGCAGTCTTTCCAGCGGTTATCAATCTTTACTGTAATAATTCGTACACCCATCCGATTTCTATTTTCATTTTCTTAAAATATGAAAATGACCACTTGTGGCCGTAGAAAGTGAATCCTCACACAAACAAACACTTTCGAAAGGTATTTAGCCAGAATATTGGGGAAACCGAAAACTTTTGTGCAGCTTTGCTGAACGATCTGTTGCAAGATGTGATCATTTTTCCAGAGAATTTAGTTCGCCCGTTATTATCGGAGATTTTGAACGAAGTTGTTAAACCCAAAAAACACGTTTATGGGGAGTGTAAGTGAAAAAACTTTAATAGAGTGGCGAAACAAACACCCGTTGCTGGTGATGGATATGGAAAATGGAGTTATGAAATGTACATTATGCACAAACATGAAAAGTAACTTAAAACTAACTAATGTTGCTACAAATGTTGATTTATTTTTTACCTGCACATAATAATATAGTAAGCTTAGTAGATATTTATTATATAATATATGTCATTCCCTAAATCACCCAATTGAGTTAAAAAAACAGGGGTGAAAAACCCAATTAAGCTCAAAAGTAGGGGGTAAAACATTTTGCTGAAACTCTATTGAATTTACAAAAACCCTATTGTTGTCAAAACAGGGGGTGAAAAACCCAATTACCCAAAAAAAATTCTATAGCCCTGCCACATCTTGCTACAGGAGACTTTTATAATTTTAATAGTTATTATTGCCTATTCTGGCTAAAAATATGCAATGTAAGTGATATTCAATAGATACAACATGTAGTTATACAGTGTATCTACAATATACGGCATCTTATTGTAGGACACACCTTAGATTTAATGTTTCACTTCAAGTGTTGAAATTGTGTGCATTAGCATATAAAAGCAATAAGCCCCATTGTTTCTTGCAAACATATGGGCTTTGATTTAAACAATAATCAAATCCAATTACAACCCAAAAGCTGTATCAAAAGCATTGACTTCACTAAGGTACAATAGTAATGATTAGCGCTAATTGTTTACAACTGTATTATCCGTTGTGTGTTTTCAAGTGTTGCAGGCAAACGGCGGATCTGGATCAAATACAATAACGCTTTATGATCAACAACTGACTGATATACATTCTGAATTTTAATTACAAAGAAATAAAAAACGTATGAATGTGTGTTTGATTGTTTGCGTTTACCTACATTTACTATAATCTAATGTTTGTGTATCAATTCAAATGTGTTTAATTAATTGACATTATCGTCTGATATACATGTAGTTAAACTGTCTGTCATAAATTGCTAGAATTAAAACTAGAGCTTTGTCACAGACTATACCACCACATGCAGCATTGCCACAGACTATGTTGCATGCTGTCTTCACAAAACAAGATAATCTAATTTATGTCGATTTTTAAGAATTATTATGCCATTATTATTTATGGCCATTTTTACCTTTGAACTCTTGAATTCGTTCGCATGACAGGCCGTCCAATGACTGTGAACAGAAATAATGTAATGAGTCATTTAAAATCTCACAATGAAAGACATAGTTATGGCCCGGACAAGCTCATTTATGGCCATGTTTCACTTTAGAACTTCAAGTGTGACCTTAACCTTGGAGATATTGAAGTAATTCTTTTGCATGACACATTATCCAATGATTGTGAACAAAAGTACCAAGCAATTTTTAAATCTCACACTGAATGACATAGTATGGCCAGAACAAAATCATTTATGACCATTTTTGACCTTTGAACTCACAGTGTGACCTTGACCTTGGAGATATCGATGTAATTCTTTTGCCCGACACACCGTCCAATGATGGTGACCAAAGGTGCCAAATGATTTTAAAATCTCACAATGAATGACAGAGTTATGGCCCGGACAAGCTGATTTATGGCCATTTTTGACCTTTGAACTCAAAGTGTGACCTTGACCTTGGAGATATCGACGTAATTCTTTCGCACGACACACTGGCCAATGATGGTGGACAAATGTGTCAAATGACTTTAAAATCTCACAATGAAAAACATAGTTATGGCCTGGACAAGCTAATTTATGGCCATTTTTGACCTTTGAACTTAAAGTTTGACATTGACCTTGGAGATATCAACGTAAAATTCTTTCACGTGACACACCGTCCAATGATGGTGAACAAATGTACCAAGTTATTTTAAAATCTAATGTTAAATGACATAGTTATGGTCCGGACAAACTTTTGGTTTAAAACACACCAAGTGACCCCGTGACCTATTTTTTGACCCGGCATGACCCATATTCAAACTTGACATGTACATCATCTAAATACAACTTGTGACCAAGTTTGGTGCAGATCCGATGAAATTTCGGGACAGACCAACCGACAGACCGACAAAGTGATTCCTATATATAGCCCCCATTACTTATTAGTGGTAATGGAGGTATAAAAATGATGTAATTATATTTAATTATAGGATATATATATTTATTGTAGAAAAATAATATGTAAACAGTTATTCAGTCCCACCAATCAGCTTAATTCATAACAATCAACTTGTTAATGGCATACAGTAATAAGGGCCAGTTATTACAGGGACCTTAAATAAATAAAAAAATCATTCACCTGATAATAAAAGACTAGTTAATTTACATGTGCTAAACATGGTCTACCTCCTGCAAGTTAATCTCACAGATTTTCCCATTTTGCCCACGGCAATTTATCGCGGATATGTACTACAAACAAATCGGGCATTGACTTACACAATTTTGTTGTGTTTTTTTTAATCATAAATTACATGTAATAAATTAAAGTGCTGATGCAATAGTCATTTTTCTTCAACAAACAATTTCGAGCTGACGAAAATAAATGGTTTCACAGTTTTTGTGAAATAAACAACATAAACAATTTTTATAACATCTATAACTTCAAAATAGTAATAAAACTTAGTAAAATAAGTATATTAAGCCAGTAATTCTCATAACGCCTTAAAACATGTGCTAGAACTAGGGGCTAGCTCTGTGAAAAGTGTCCTTTTTATGGCAAACCGTCAATTGGGAATTTTAACCAGTAATTATGTTAAAATATAGACGTTAAGAGATTATGAATGGGACTTGATTATTAGCCCCTATTTTCAAAATAAATAAAACTGTAAGGTCTCACCTGAGGCTCAAGAAGGTGAGATGACATGCTGGCCTCGCTGTGATTGCTAAGGGCTGAGTTTGAGTTCTACCTAATGTTGGGTTGGAGTCAAAAGGCATACAACAAAACTGCTGTCATTTTTCAACGCTTTATCTAGTGTCAGCTCAATGCGAGGCTGTTTTGTCTTGGAGTGTGAAGTGCTCGTAACAAACATTGATGGGTACACCTTAAGCACCGTGTTAATGTTGTTGGGAAGAATTTGCGTCTGAACCCCACCCGATGTATTCATCGTGCTATGAGTGTTCATACAAAGTTTTTTTTGTCAGCAACTGCGTAAAAAGCACATTCACTTTGAACGTTTTGGATGCATAAGAGGACAAACCAGGATGGTCCATAATGCTACTACTATTGAAATCAGAAGTAGACCCCGTGGATAGCTTATGCTTCGATCTATAACTCTTTAACTGTTTCTAGATTTTCTACCATTATTCCATGTGTTGCTCTGTTAGTCCAACAAAGCATGGAAAAAGTTAACTTTTTATTCTTCGTACTATTCGTTGTGAAGTCCACAATCAGTGACTGTTGGTGTTACCATAACTACTGCTATAACTCCGCGTGTCTGAAATACTTGACCCACCTCCGGCACTGGAGCTTAACAAACTACTTAGGCAGGAGTGTGGATCGATCAACAGGGACATTGCAGTTGTTGAGAACATCTTGTAAAAACTCAACATGCTCAGATATTCCAGCAGACCGGTATTGTTCAATGAAGCTTTGAAGCAGGAGGTCAAAGGGGAGGAGTTAGGGATCAGGAAAGGGAAAGGGTTGTCCTGCACTGAGGCTCCTGGGGGTCCGACTTGTGCCGTTGCCCGGTCAACTCAATAACAATGCTCATGCTCACCTGAAAACAGCAGCACCATGGGTGATGTGAAACAGTTACAAAAGTGTTTATACAACAATCTATAACAAACTAAGCCTCTTGATTGGATGTGAATATTTTCAATAGAAACATTTCATTCTCATTAATTTTTAATCAGGCATTTCATTAGTTCTTGTCAAAAAAAACATGAAATTTAATTCAATCAAACCATTTCGTATTAAATCATGAAAAGTTTTGGTCAATGTAATATTAGCATGTAAATTCATAATAACAAATTTGTTCACAACTTGAAGAGATGTAATTTCATAAACCAATATGCAGCTCATTAATATTCATAATTGTCATCTCAGATAAGCATGTCAAGTCCACATAAGCTTATCAGGTACGACACTGACTTTACTGAATTTTTATAAAAAAGAGACTTCCTTTCAATAACAAAATACCTTTAAAGAGGAAAGTGTTTTCGCTGATTAGTTTGTGCATACTACACGTGCTGATCTGGGATAACAATTTAAGCACATAAATTAATCCCCATTTTCCAAAACTGCAGCTCATTTATCTTTTAAGCCATTTCTTTCCTACATAACACTAAATAAAAAAATCAATTTGTTAACAATTTAATAATTTAAATGGTACTCATTCTATCACAATCACTTTACTTTTGAAATGTCTTCACAGATGTTTTACTGTCAACATATGATTCAGTAATTGGCAGGCAACAATTTAAAATTATTGTCTTCCTGAAGTTTCAACAACACACACAACATTTTTAACATACCTTTACAGATCTTTGACTGTTAAAATCTGCTTAAAAATTTAAAATAGACACAAATTCAAAAGTAAATCAACATAAAACAAAAGGTGTATACATAATTGGACAGCAAATACAGTGCAACAATTAACTTACTGCTGATCTTAAGTTCTCTCCCTTGATATTGTATGCGCAATAAATTGCGCAATAAATTTAACAGCAACTAAATGGCAACAACGCACTACAGGAGCAGATTTTAAATTCTCTCCTTTGTAAGTGTAAGCTAAATTAATTAAAAAACAACTAAAGGGCAACAGCTCACTGCTGGCGAAGATCTGCAGTTCTCTTCATTGTTAGTGTCAGGAAAATTAAATAAACAGCAACTAAATGGTCACAACTCCCTGAGCATGGTTTAGGTATACAGTTCTCTCCCTTGTTAGCTAAATTAAATAAACAACAACAAAAGGGCAACAACTCATGTCCATTCCAGACAGGAAACTATTTCAAAAAAGGTGCTGACTGATACAACAAATTGGGTCGCCCAATGGCAATCAAATATCTGCTAAGAGCAAGGCTTTAATCGCCAATTCAATGGAATTCTGCACCCCAGATACTGTAAAATCATTTATATTCGTTGGCATAATTTTTTTTTAAATTACTTTTTCATGGACATGTACATATGTGGATGTCTGATTCTGGATAAACAAGGGCTGTTTGTAAAACATGCATGCCCCCCATATGGGCTGTCCATTGTACTGGCAGCCATTGTGTGAATACGACTTTTGTAACTGTGACCTTGACCTTTGACCTAGTGACCTGAAATTCAATAGGGGTCATCTGCAAGTCACGATCAATGTACCTATGAAGTGTCATGATCCTAGGCAAAAGCGTTCTTGAGTTATCATCCGAAAATCATTTTACTATTTCAGGTCACCGTGACCTTGACCTTTGACCTTGTGACCTCAAAATCAATAGGGGTCATCTGCGAGTCATGATCAATCTACCTATAAAGTTTCATGATCCTAGGCATATGAGTTCTTGAATTATCATCCGAAAATCATTTTACTATTTCGGGTCACCGTGACATTGACCTTTGACCTAGTGACCTCAAAATCAATAGGGGTCATCTGCGAGTCTTGATCAATCTACCCATGAAGTTTCATGATCCTAGGCGTATGCGTTCTTGAGTTATCATCGGGAAACCATTTTACTATTTCGGGTCACTGTGACCTTGACCTTTGACCTAGTGACCTCAAAATCCATAGGGGTCATCTGCGAGTCATGATCAATCTACCCATGAAGTTTCATGATCCTAGGCATATGCGTTCTTGAGTTATCATTCGGAAACCATTTTACTATTTCGGGTCACCGTGACCTTGACCTTTGACCTAGTGACCTCAAAATGGGTCATCTGCAAGTCATGTTCAATGTACCTATGAAGTTTCATGATCCTAGGTCCAAGCGTTCTTGAGTTATCGTCTGACAACCACCTGGTGGACGGACCGACCGACCGACCTACCGACATGAGCAAAGCAATATACCCCCTCTTCTTCGAAGGGGGGCATAAATATGGAATTTTCGAGGGTCATTTTCCTGTGTTTGAATAAAATTCATGGATCAGTAAACCCACAAATTCTATATTAATTAATGTCCCAAAAATAATGATTTTACATATGTCACATTGTTAAGAAAAGTGTTTGTAATGCATAATTTATATATTTTTTTATATTTTGATATATGACCAATAATTTCATTATTTTTCTAAGTGTATACTTTCGTTTTAATAATTTGTAAAAATAACCTACTGAATATATTATAATTTTTTGAAAATTGTAATTATGATAATCTGTGAACAAGTTCCAACACATGAATTAGGTTCTCTTCATACATTTTTGACTGTATTATTTCATTTTGTTCTTTCTTTATTTATTTAAATAAATAAACATTTCATTATCTAATTAAAATACATTGAATACCTTTTAACGGCAATTTATAAATATATTGAGATTTTACATGAAATTTTATATCTGTAAATTATATCATACATTTCTAAACTTAGTATAGCTTAACAATTATTTTTTTTTATTTGCATGTAGATGCATGTCATTGTCTCATTAACCACTTTTTAATCATCTTGTTTTTAATACCATATTTGTTCTCATCGGAATTTTAAATACCACTCTACAATAGACTGGAAGCAGACTTAACTTAGGAAATGTTCTGGGAAAATTGTTTTTAATGCAAGTGCATATTGTGTCATCCCACACTAGCCTGTGAAGTCCTCATCGGCACACCTGAGACGATACTTTACCCTTAGGCTTGACTTTTGTTTTCAATAAATTTCCTTTGAAACATACATTCCTCAAAAGTGGAAAGTATCGTCCCTGATTAGTCTGTGTTCACACTGCACAGGCTAATGAGGATGGCACTTTAAATGCATTAAGCCCCATTTTCCCAGATCGATGCTCACCTTGTATCCCGTTGTAAAACTATGTTACAGACTGCAGGCGGACTTACTTTGAACCTCATTCTTATATAACAGGTCTGTATAAATGTTGCATTTTGTGTCGTCCTAGATAAGCCTGTACAGCAACACAGGCTAATCAGGGACAACACTTTCCGCCTAGACTGAATTTTATTTTAGAAGAGACTTCCTTTGCACAGGCTCATGTGGGAAAACACTTGATACAAATACATTCCATCCTGTTTTTCAAAGTGAGGCACATATGTTTTTTGAAAAACACTCAATAGCAGACTGGAAGCAGACTGACGGTGAGTAGAATATTGCTGGGTTTCTTACAGTGAGTAAAATGTTGCTGGGTTTCTATCTTGTTCTGGTCCATCTCAACTGACTTTGACGACTGATTGATGGGACGGCCTCTTGTATTTGGTCAAGCACCTGACGAGTACAAGGGAAAGTGATGGGGCTCAAAGGCTAACGAAATGTAAAAAACACTTGAGTTGATGTTAAAACAGTGATTGTTCATTCTAACTCAAAAGCAAATTTTGGTAAAAATTGGATTAAAAATTGTTGCAGAGTGAAACTTGGTAGCAATTAGTGACAGAGATAAATCTCTTAATTATTTAGTTTATGACCTTAATTTTCTAGGTAGGAAATCATTTGACCTTACATTGTTGCAGTTGCATGCATACAAAAAACTGACTGTAAAGCTCTTTTTTACTGTTTTAGGAAAAAGGGCGGGGCCCTTCCAATTGGGAAAAATTGATTTTTTTCCCCAAAAATTGGGACATTGGTGTTGCTGGTTTTTTGCTTAGAAATACTATACACTTGAGAATAAGGGTGTTCAATATTATATTAACTAAGGCTCAAGTTAGAGAGCTGGATAGGGAGACAAACTTGATATTGTGATAAATTTCTTTTTCCTTAAGTGACATTATACACATCTAACAGTATATGCTATGTTTATAGGTGTCTATCGCAACCGTTGTTTATTTTTGGTGTTTCACTTCATATACACTTAGATTTGTTAATGCAGCATCAAAATACTAAAACAATATCCCAGAAAGATAAAAATAATGCATTTTATTAACAACCGTATTTTTTGTTTGACAACTGACGACAGAAATGATTCGTTTTCCTGCAACGATATATCTATTTATATGACTCACGAACACTAACTCCGATCCTTATAAAAATACAGTTCCGCTCACCTTAGATGACTGGGACAGTCATGTAAAATATTGAATATAATATATATTTTTTATAAACATCTAGTAGCAAGATTAGTTGCAGATAATTGGTCAGTTACCACAATTTTAACTAACTCTTTTGAACTGTTAATTCTTTTCAGCTCAATTCAACAGTGAAAAATGCCCATAATTTCACTTTAACATTCAATTGAAAATTTTAGGCAGTCGTTTGAGGAAAAAATATAGTTTTAGGATTGCAAATGGGGTGGAGTTTGGACCCCAAATTTGACAAAAAACAATACTGTATATACACCAAGAACTTAACACCCCAAGGCAAACAGGCTCTATAAAACCAAGGCATTCGAAGTAATAGATTCCAATCATATTAACCATCGCACAACTGTGTAAAACCTCAAGGCAACATGGCAGGCCTTTCCCAGACCATTTTGGGAAAAAATGCTATTTCAGGATTGAGATTTTTTGCACGAAACATCCAAAGGCCTGCATGGGGATGACGGAAATTCTTCAGGTTTTGTGTTACTGTCAGAGGTTTGGAAAGCTTTAGGCTGAAGATGGGTTTGAGTTATTGATACTCAAGTAAAACAAGTACTAAGAAGTAAATTAGTGCTGTTAACAGTGATATACACAAGAATAGATGCCATTTTACCTTCTATGATATCATGCAATTCTTATCCACTTCATTTTTAGTATTCTTAATACACAGGTACACTGTCAAATCAGTAATATTTGTGGGACATTATGCTTTGTTGATTTTAAGGGTTGACCGATCCACAAATTTAACACAAACACATGGGAATTTAACTGACACAAATTCCTCATTTATTTTTCCAAACTGAGCATACATGCCATACGTCCCGGATTGTCCGGGACAGTCCCGGAATTGAAGAATTTGTCCCGCTGTCCCGGAAATCTGTCAAATGTCCCGGAATTTACAAAATCCATAAATACATGTACCTTATCTTAGGCTTAACTGCACCCCGAATCAGTGTATTTCTGCAGCGTCTCCATGACAATGCCTACCCGAATAGGCAGACAACGCTACGTGTCAAAATCGATCAATTAACAGGGGTCCTGTTATCATATCGATTGTCTCATGTTCGCGGTCAAACCGAAAAGGCGGCATTGTTTAATGTGGTTGTTAATTGACTTTAATCTGCTACGTCATTATTTCCCGCTGCGTAAGGGCAAAGGATAGTTGTTCAAACATCTGAAGTCCAACATCGCTGAGTAAAAAATTAAAAGCAGTTTATGTTCGTACGTTTAACCGACAAAGAAGTTGTATTTGTTTTATTGTGATTGGTTGTATGTATTGTGAATTGATTTGAGTTGAGGATCTAACCGTACTGTATTGTTGTATTTTTTGTTATAAATGTTATAAATGAATAAAGGCGTATCAACAACTACGCGTTACACATCGGTCTTAATAACAATACCGCAGTGACGTCACCATCTATGTTTAGAACGCTTACACTGAAAACACGTAGCTTGTATCTAGTAACTGAAGTAGTAATGTTTAATTTGACGTTAATAGATCAAGTGTATTTCGGATAGGCTTTCGAACTTTTGCAATTATCGATGCGAAACAAAAAAAAACATACCAAAAATGCATATGTCTATAAATATCGCTACATTCTATACATATCCCGGAAAATCGGCAAAAGTCCCGGACAATTTAACTCATGTCCCGGAATTGGTCTGAAAAATTATGGCATGTATGAAACTGAGAAATCCACGAATATAAATGATTTTAAAATATAAAAAAACAATTATAGAGAATATTGTATGTTATGTTAATTCATACTGTTCTTTTCCACCTCATCTTTTTTGCATTCTTAATACATAGGAAATACACAAGCAGGCCTTTTTCTGGCATATTTATGGGTCTGTTAAAAAGAACCATACCCAAGAGTGTTCTTTTTTAAGATAAGTTCCTCATGATTATTATATGTCAATTATATTTAAATTAGATGTAAACAATATAGTACTATAATTATATCATTTTATTATTACAGTGTCCGACAAATCCATTGCCCGGAGCCCGGGGGCTACCGAAATTTTTCATCGGGCTACTGAAATTTCCAGCTGACGCCCGCCGGGCTACAATAAATCTATAAGAGCGGTAGCCCGGTTTATTGACAGACATACGTAGAATAAACACGCTGACCATGTGTTTGTACACTGTGTATTGCTTTTAATCCGATAACAAAGTGCAATCAATTATCTAATCAGTCACCGATCACTTGCGGTAATGTCTTAAACAGTAACAGTGTATTTTAATCATCCAATCAGAACCAACATTTGTCGTCTGCTAATAATATAATGAGAGCCGGTTGGATAGTTGGCGCACATGATGCAACATCATTTCGCAGTTTGGAATTCTTTGTTAACCGCAACAATGAGTAATAGCGACAACGTTTTTGATGTCGTTAAAATTAAATATCCAAGGACGCCAAACATTAAATAAATTAAAACAATAGCGGATTCTTCAAAACGGTAACGAAACCGAAAATGAATATTAATGACAACTTTGTGAACGCGGTTAACACCTGCTAATTAGTTTGCATTGTCAATTAATAATTGGATTAATCGACTGTTAATCAATAATCCCATATATGCCCGTTTTTTTTTTTTAAACCAAATTATGGGTGGGTAATATAGACGATAAGTGTCATAAACACAAACGTTTGAAATTTTCTAAAGTGTCAAATGAATTTCGGCACATGGTTCTATTTAAAGATATGATGAAATAAGCTCCCAATCAGGACCGTTGTATTGCAACATGCGTAAATAATCTGCCACGGTGTGCACCACAGGTGGAAGTAACGTACCCTGGATAGTATTTTTTTTTATTTATTTTTTTAGGGAGCCCAATATATTCAAATAAATATATAAAATCATGTGTAATGAGAAAACAATTGACAAAGAGCCATGAAAAAAAATCCCCACCCTCTGATATTGGAATCATAACTTATTAAGTTATGATTCCAATATCAGAGGGTGGGGATTTTTTTCATGGCTCTTTGTCAATTTGTTTTCTCATTAAACATGATTTTATATATTTATTTGAATTTATTGGGCTCCTAAAAAAATATATATATGAAAAATACTATCCTGGGTACGTTACTTCCACCTGTGGTGTGCACGCGTTGTGTACAGCTATTTTAGGTTACAAAATTCTACATTTAAGAAATGAATTTCTTTGTCCTGATAAAAAGCGCGCGAAAATTGACGTGGGTGTATTCATTTGTAAATAAAAATTTCGTAGCGGGTACAACATTGAGATCATTTAATTTACATTAAAAGTTTCGTTGTGAATTTCAATGTAAGTACCGGGGTATCTCGCGAAGTATTTGGCATTGACATTTTCTCTTAATAAAATATCATGTAAACACGCTGTATCGTTACCGTTACGCTGTATCAGTTCATTGAAACAATTATTGTATTGTATACTGACTGCATTCAAGTGTCGTAACATACGGATGCAATACATGTACGTAAATTCGGACAGTACTTTAAGTCGGACACAAGTAAATAAATGATTTAATACTCTTGATTTCTTGAAACTCGGTATTTGTTGTTAAAAAGGGCAATAGCATTGATTAACACCATACGAATCAATCGTATTGATCATCTAAACGCTTTATTTACGTTTACGACTAAACGTGCTGTCCGAATTTAAGTACACATACATGTGCACATACATGTAATATCTACATGTAGTATATGATTTCTTTGGTACATTTACATTTAAGTACACGGTGCCTGTACTGTAACATTAATTTACGATATTGACTGTGTACATCAGACTACTTGCTGTTTTATGTATATGTATGTATACATATTATGTATATGTAAATGAAGAAATAAAATAAAGAAGAAAACCTGCCTCTTACCATTTTGTAGGAAAATTTTATGGGCTACCAAATATTTTTATTGGTAGCCCAGTGGGCTACCTGAAAAATAAGAAATTTGTCGGACACTGTATTATAATTTGAAGTATAAGAAAGAGTTATATAAAATATTTTTTCCAAATCAATGGATTTTTCGTGCGCAAAAAAATCCAAATTCCACACTATTTGCATTTTCCCCCAAAATGGCAAGGAAAAGGTCTGACAAAGGGTCTATGTTACCTTCTGTGTATTCAGGTCATCCTTGTCCACCACATCCTCAGCAACCTTGTCCTGACTCAGCAGCCACTGGAGCAGCAGGATAGATTGATGTATTGCTTGTATGTATGCTTAGGATTCAAACACATTTATATAAATGTAATAACAATCAATAACACATGTTAAACAGCATAAAACAATTTAAATTAATAAATCTCACATCCTGTGTTAATATTCTGTAAACATTACACAAACCATCAAAATATATTCCTCCAAAGATTACTTAAACTATTTCATATTTAAAAAAAACTATTCATCAATATACATTTCTTACATGGCATGGTGTTTATAGAAATAAGTCTAAAAATAGCCTCAGTTGCTATGTACATGTGCATCTATGTACAAATATTAAATTTTCAGTCGAAATGCTTTGTTTTTTCATGCATAGTTTACATTAACTAAATTTTAGGACAATAATGACACAAATATTATGAATACATAACATAATATGTTTTAGATGTGATGTTCAACCAAAAACCCTTACAGTGTAAGAGCATATAACAATATGTGTACATAAATTATTTGTATCTTTAACTACACACTTAATGTTGTATTGTAACATTACACACTACTATGTTCGTATGCTAAACAACACATTGTCATTGAAATACTAATCACTAATTACAACAACTAATACATACATGTACACACTATTCCACTCTGACCACCAGGATGTTGTCGTTCTCCAACAGTCCCACAATGATGGAGGATGTGGTGCTGCTGTAGCAGACTGACCATGGGCACCACACTCCATCCTTCTGAGTATCCAGCTTAGCCAGCTTACTCTGCCCCTCCCAGCCCACCTGTTGTACAGTGTTGGACAGGTATCCACAGACCAGCACCTGGCCTGCAGGGGTCACATGTAGACCACGTGGCCACTCTAGTGCTGGGTCTGAGTATGTAGCCAGGAGTGTGCCATCCCTGGCCAGGGTGAGAAGCTTCTCCTGGTCCCAGCTGGTGATGTACAGCCTGTCACCTGTGGGACTCACAGCACACTTGTCTACTGCAAAACAGAGTAACATCAAGATATTGAATTACTGTCAATGTTAAATAATCTTATTAAACATACTGCAGTGATATTGTATTACGCATATGTTGCTATAAAGAGGCCTTTACACATCTAAAATATATGCATACATTTCAATGATTCAATAGTTAAGCGTGACAATAAACTTCAGTAGCAGAGCTATTGTGTTAACGTTTGACATGTTGAAATGCGACTGGTGAGTTAGATATGAATTGAAGCAAAACAATTACACAGATGGAAACAATTACACATACTGAAACAATTGAACAGTTCTATCAACAGGTAAACATATTGTACATGTACAATCATTTAACAACCACAAAATTAAGACAGGGTCAGAAAGTGTCTCTCTCCCAGGAACACAGTTTCTATTTATAGACATGTCATGTAGTGACAGTCAAAATACTTCATTACTCGTGTTTATAAATCAATATTTCTGAATCTTGTTTTGGCTACAATGTACTGTAGTATTCAAAGGGCACATTGGAGTTATATAACAAATATTTTATAATACATCAGCGGGTTTTCTGCTATTACATCTGAATTTCATTTTATTATTATCTCACAAAGTATATAACTATAATTTATATGGTTATTTTTTTCAAAATAACAAGATAAAGGCCTAATGGGTCAATATTTGTTGATTAAAAAAATAAATCCCAACTCGGTTATTCAGTCGATAAAAATTCCCAAATTTGTCATTGTATGGATTTAAAATAACACAATTTGACTAAACTCCTTTTCTCACAATGGCTAGAAAAATCCCTGTACATAATAGGTATGTTATCAAGATGAATTCACCATGATTCTTACCTGTATAATCAGATGACCCATCTTCATAGAGTCTGCAGACCTGTTTGCCACTCAGTGTGTACTTGAACAGAGCAGTACCAGAGCAGATAAACAGTTCACCCTCGTGGTGGTCAATACCTATACATGTATGTTGTAACTCAAGCTTCCTACCAAGAGTGAGCTGACTCTGGGTGACTGTGATAAACTGGACATCATGTGTGTTGCTATCATCATCCACAGCCACTGCAATCTCACTGGGTGTGATCTGACACATGTCCTCTACATAGTCAGTCACATCACAGTGACTCACCACCTGGTACTGCTGGTTCAGCAGCTTGACTCTGTTATTCCTCCTGTCTGCAACCAGCACCTGCCCATCAGTCAGAACACACATGCCTGTGATATAACATGTACGTGAATCACTTGGTATTCTCACATTGTGCTGAGCATTACTCTGGACATTAAACGCCTTGCCTGACTTTCCCAGCAGAGTCAGTGCCTGCTGTATTATAGGCTTACATTTTATGCTGGCTATAAAACAGAGCTCCTTATGATCTCCAATTTTTTGAACAATTTCATGGAATTGTGACAAGTCATTGTGAAGACTGGTGCATTTATGAATAGAACTTGTAACTGACCCTTTAATGCTTATAACTTCATCTTTCATCTCGTTAAGTTCCTTCGCAGTAATATTATCAAATTCATTCACGATAGAAACAACATTCCTACATATCTCTTCTTTTAAATATTGCTCATTTCCGCCTGATGTACCCACAGAATTATTATCACATTCATCTATATAAGTATTTAAATTGCCACACATTTGCTCTATCATAACTTCCCTATGTTCATTGTATGTTCTCTGCAAGGACTGAATGCTGGCCTCCTGACTGATCTGCAGGGTTTTAATTTCCCCCAGGACAGTTTCCAGCTCCACTGACAGCCCCTCTAGGCCTGAGGGCTGCGTGTTGGTCAGCTCCGAAATCTGGGTCACTTTACTGCACTGGCTGAAATAAACAATTAATACATGTACATACCAAGGAATAGTCAGTGATATTATGAAATGCTTCAAACAAGTATAAAGTGTCAAATAAAAACATACATGTACAATAAATTAACGCTTCTTGGGCTTAATATGGGGTATATAGATTTGCACTTTTCCATCCATCTGCGTGACTTTTCTGTTGTATATAACTCCACATGTATTCCTGCAACTTAACAAGTACAGTAACCAGGCATGTGAGCTAATGCGCACTTCTATATGTTGTTTCTGTTGTTTTCATCATAATTGTAGTAATGTCTTATATTTATACAAAAATGACATTTTAACATATGTGCAGTGTAAAATAAACAGTATTGCTTGCTACAAGAGGACTATCACTTTACATAAATATTTATCATTGTGTAATTTTACCCACATGCATAGTTTGATATGTCTTTTTCAACATACCCAGAGTAATGGCCCTGTTTAGCAAAGAAATCACATTTAAAATTGTGTTGTGAGTAACTCAAAGAGTACAGCTGATAGAGGGATGAACTATTCTTAAAGTATAGCCCACAATGTGAAATTATGCACCTTGATATTTTTTTAAAGTTTTTTTTTACATAAGAAGAGTTATGTGACAATCTCTTTAACCAAACAATATTTTTTCAATTGTGAGAAGCGTTACTCAAATAGAGGGATACTTCTACAGTAACATAGTAATTGTCAGGTTAACTTGTGCAACTCCATTTTTGTTCATAATTTAAAGAGATTTGGGCAGTTGTGGGACAAATTGGATTGTAGAGGTATCCATGTACTAAGAATACATTTCTAGTAGTTAATATTGTTTTCAGTTCAAGTATCATTGTACACCTTGACCACACTATCCATAATAACACATGCAAGAAAAGATCATTAATGCTCTTCCATCCCACAAAAAACAAGCATGACGTATATTTAATGTCTATTCCCAAACTCAGTATGTACAGTCTAGCCTGTGATGAGCGACTTATGACATGCAACCTGGTCTACTATCTCCCAATATTTGTTGCTATTTAACCTCTTGTGATTATTTTGCTTTTGTTGTTGTCATGTGATCTATTTGTGGAAAAGTAAAGACGCCATTGTTAAATGTTTGAATGGTCTAGTTAGCGTGTGCAACTCCATATGTTTGTTCAAAATGTTCCGAATTATTCTTGAGTTATCATCAGGAAACCATTTTACTGTTTCAAGTCACTGTGACCTTGACCTTTGACCTAGTTACCTGAAAATCAATAGGGGTGATCTGCCAGTGATGATCAATGTACCTATGAAGTAAGCATTCTTGAGTTATCATCCGAAAACCATTTTTCTAAGTTGAGTCACCGTGACATTTTAATTGTCAGGTAAACTCGTGCAACTCCATATGTTTCTTCATAATTTTTTGACATTAATGCAGTTGTCTTAAATGGGTTAAAATTCAATGATTAAATGCATTTTGTCGCAAAATTAGAACTTCGATGGTAGTAACACGAAGTCTAGTCTTGCACAAATATCCTGACTAGAATTTTATAATTCAGTCAAGTTAATACGCTGCCACCAGTCCATAAAGTGGACGAACTCTCTTGTGACTCATTTAACTAGCAGAGCTAGTAGAAATTAAGTAAACTCATTCGTTTCTACTACTACATTTTATTTACATTATATACACAATTTATTTTCACATTTCCAACTAAAGTCAAGCATTTGATATTTATGATATATACATCTCTCCTAGCAATTAATTCCAACCCCCCCTTTTTGAATATAACATCAGGTTTATATAGTAAACCCCCTACCTGAAATCTTAGGTTAACCTAATAAACAGTTTTGGTCATGTACCTTAAATTTAAGGTGTACCTGAAATTCAGTTATGTAGGTCATGTACCTTAAATTTAAGGTGTACCTGAAATTCAGTTATGTAGGTCATGTACCTTAAATTTAAGGTTAACCTAAAAATCCACTAAATCATGAACCTGACCATTCAATACACACTAGTGCCAGATTCCCATTGATAAGCAATTATCCCTTATTGATAAGCAATTATCCAGAACTGACCTGGTAATGAGAGTTGTAGGTGTACCTGAGTTTACATAATATATTGTAATCTACCTGAAGAACTATCACCTAAGATACATGCACATGTTTTATGTAGTAAATATTGATACCAGTATTAATGGATAATACCTCAAAAAGTGAAAATAATCATTATTGCTATAAAAACAATTTAGATGCAAAAAGTAAAAGAATCACTAATAAAGTAGCCAATGTATGATCTTTTAAAAACTGCAACACTACTCCCCCCTCAGCTTGACAACCCCTGGTGTCAAATAAGCGGAAAAAAAATATATCAAATCCAAATAAATCAATCACATTATATATATATATGTTCGAAGATTGAAAAATGAATATATGAAGTTATATGCCAAATACATAATCATACAATCATCATTTTTGAAAATGGTCCCAAAACATAAGAATTCATTCATTATACAAATGAATGCAAATATAAAATAATTGTAGTGAATGTCTCTTTTACTACATTTAAAAGTCCAAGAATATTTGAAAAGTTAATGAAATTAAATCCCGTCACTTAAATCCAATTCGCCTGAAATATTATGTTCAGTCACACACAAAAATAAAATATTTATGTACATTGTTTTAAAAATAAAACACAAGAAAAAAACTAATCCATATTAAACGAAATGAAATTGTTCTGATCATTGTCTAGTCGTTTCGCTCCATACGCTCCAAACGCTCCACACGGACATCAGCCATCCCTCATGCCTACCCACGCATGGTCAACAATGTGGCCTGACCATGGTGGACCCTCCTGGGCTACTTACCCGCGACTGCCTCGTCTAGGGCGGCAGAGGCGGGCCTGATACACAGGCGAACTTATTTGTAAACGCTTCATTTTTTTAACATATCCAGGGTGGTTTCTGAGATTTTGATCAGATAGTTTTTCAATGTTTGGTCTTCCTGATTGTGGTTTATATAGGCGTTAAAAAGTTCTTGTTGATACTGAAGCGTTTTAGTTAAGGCATCCAAAACGTCATCATGTTTGTTATTAATCAATGTTTCCAATCGATTTGTGTTTGCTGTAATTGTCTTTTCTAGATTTTGGATTTTCGCACAGCAGCAATCCTCCATTTTCTCGTCCAGCAAAGGCGTCCTGGCGCGCTTACGGAAATTTGGCAGGGCTGGCACACTAGTAGACAAACCAGTTGATGGCTGAGTTTTCTCCAAATTTAATCCAGGAAATTTATCTGATGATTGACCAGATAGAAGGTAGGGCGACGCTGTCAACTGACTTTTTGTGTTCCACATGTATGGCAACGTAGACGCATACAAGCCAGTGGTATATGGCAAAGTACTTGTAGGAATTGTATTTGCTTCACTATCAGAGCATATGCTCTCCAGCAAGTTATCTCCATGAGAATTCACTGGCGATGGCGATATTGGATCAACTTGAAATTTGTCCTTCGGTTTATCTTCTTCTTCCATATTGAGTGTATTTTCTATTCTTGACACTATGTCAACAAATTCAAGGTTTGTTACACTGGGAGTGTTAATTAAGTATTTTTGTTCTTCTTCCGTATATTTTTCACTTGTTACTCCTATATATTTACTTTTTGGGTTATTAAAATATTCTTGCCTTTTAGTTTGTATTTCAAAACTGGCAACTTCTGCCTTTCTTTTATGTTTCTCAGAGAAAATATGTTGGAGAAGTTTCAGTTTTGTTTCAAATTTTATTTCACAAGTAACACAGCAATAAAATCCAAAGAAGTACGATAAATAAATCAAATAGTGTCTCCTCAACTTTTGTGCTGTTCTGAATAACTTTTTACAATTTTTACATTGTTTCATTTCAATAAATCCGACATAATTTTGTTTTAATTCACAATTTTGTTAAGAAGTTTCTGATAAAGTATGAGTGCTGTTAGTTAACTGAAGAATGAAAGTCTAATCTTATTCCTTGAATATATACACAAGAGTAAACCTGAAGGTCCATAAAAATATTAGTCATGGTTAATCTTTTATGCATTCTGTTTCTTGACATCAGAAGGAGTCATGGTACCTGAAATTTAAGGTATACCTGATTTCTCAGGTACCTTATATAATAGCCTAATCCAAGCATTTTGTAATGCACTGTTACAGTGGATAGTAATTGAATCTTTCTGGAGAACAAATGAACCACCTTTGCCATTAGTGTCATTTCTTCAAGCCCTATAGAATTCTGTCTGTTTTCGATTTCTCAAACCTCTTCTAACAGAACTTTTAGTATCATCTTCTACCCGTGACTGATTAGTCTTTGGTGTATTGCACTTTTTATTGCTCTGTTGTTTACAGCTACCTAATTGTTGTTTGATAGGTGATGCTGTTCCTTGACCTAATTTCATTTTCATCACATATGCCCAGTCTGGTATTATATTACTGTTATATGGCTTCAGTCTATCATGATGCACAATTTTTGGTTTCTGCACATTTGACTTGATCTCGAATAATAAGTCCCCAAATTTTCTAGTTATCACTAAGGGCCCTTGCCATATTATAGGTTCTAGTTTCTTTGATCGCCCCACTGTTTTAGATTTATCTAAACAGTACACCAAGTCTCCAACTTTATAAGAATTTGTATTTAATCTTGAGTCATAATCCCGTTTTTGTCTTTTAATTGTTGATTTAGTGAATTGTCTTGCCAAAGAAAAGCTATTTTCTAGTTTAGCTTTTAAACTTTCCACATATTCAGATTCTTTTTCACAATTATGTGATTTCGGGAAACATCCGTATTGAAGTTGAATTGGCAAAGTTACCTCCCTTCCGAACATCAGATAATTTGGACTATAACCTGTTGAACTATGAACACTAGAACGATATGCCGATGTCACAAGAGCTAAGTCTTCGTCCCAGTTTGTTTGATTGTCATCAATATATGTCGTAATCATGTCATATAGGCACTGATTAAACCTTTCAGACATCCCATTTCCAGAAGGATGGTATGAACTAGTTCTTGTTTGATTTATTTCAAGGAGCCTACACATTTCCCTAAATAATTTTGATTGATAATTAGATCCTTGGTCACTGTGAATATCCAAACTAACTCCATATCTACTGAAATATTCATACACAATTTTTCGTGCAACAGTCTCTGCTGTTTGATTTTGAATAGCATAACACTCCACAAATCGTGTAAATTGATCCATCACTACGAGAATAAATCTATTGTTCTGCTGTGTAACAGGAAGTGGACCAATTATATCCGTGCACACTCTGTCTAAAGGAAACGAGACTGAATATTCCTGCAGTCCGTGTCGACCTGGTTTCGTTGGTCTCTTTCTCGCTGCACAAACTGTACAATTGCGAATAAAATCCCTGATATCATCTTTCATACTGTACCAATAAAAGGATGACTTCACTTTAAAAACTGTCTTATCTATTCCAAGATGAGCTGATAACTTCAAACTGTGACATGATTTCAAAACATCCTTCTTTAGTAATGAAGGTATCACCAACTGTTCTCTTACTGTCTTATCCTTATATGGGTGTTTTCGAAATAATACACCATTCCTTAAGTGTAATATGTCCCAATTTAGCCACAAATTACGCACTACTGGTGATTCACCAGCAATAACATCCCTGGTTGGTTTAACACCCTTTTCCAACCAGATGATAATGTAACCCACGTCTGGGTCATTCCTTTGTAATTTCGCGATACTTTCCGGAGAATGGTCAACTAAGAGCGAGGATTTGAACTGGTCACTGACATTGAGGGTAGTATCAACGTCGTTAGATTTCAAATCAAATGGTTCCTCTTCCACCCCTTTCGGAGATACTCCATGTTCACTTCCCTGTTCCCGGTTTCGAATCCTGAGACGCAAAACACTACCAATAACTTTGCGTAGTGCACTTTTTGCATTACTGATTATTATGGCTAAAAACACAACCAATATATTCCAATAGTAGAGAAATGATCGCACAGCATGAAAACTTGTACTTCCATTATTTATCCTGGTAAATAAAGGTATCACATCATCTACTTTTGCAAATTCTGACCACTCATTATGACGCTTTAAGCAGATTTTGCAGCCTTTACACGGTAAATTCTCCAGTATGGAATTTGCGTCATAACAGTCACACTCCTTTGGATCACACGGTATCCTAGATAAGCTATCACAATTCACGTGTTTGGTACCCTTCCGGTGTTCAATTTTAAAATTGAATTGTGCCATAATCTCTATCCATCTCGCCATTTGATCTGTGGGAGATTTGAAAACATAATCCATCGTAACGAAGAATGATCTGTCCTCACTAAGAACTCGCGTCCCAGTAAGTAATGTCTATATTTGTGCATAAAGGTAACCATTCCTAGCAATTCCCGACGAGTAACACAGTATGATCTCTGCGCCTTTGTAAGAGATTTGCTGGCGAAGAATACAGGTTTCTCTATTTCACATCCTGCTTTGTCACAATACTGCATCTGGGACAAGCAACCACCAACTCCAGTATCACTCGCATCAACATCCAAAATAAACATTCCTTCATCCTTTGGATAAACTAAGATGTCTCCACTTACAAATGCAGACTTTAAATCTTCAAATGACGCCTGTTGCTCCGAATCCCAATGAAATTTCTGACCGGCCCTCATCAGTCCATTCAATGGTGCAGCTCTAGTAGAAAATGACCTGATAAATCTTCTATAATACGAACAAAATTGAACAAAACTTCTAACTTCAGTTAAGTTCTTTGGCACCGGCCAACTTTTAATACATTCGATTTTATCATCATTTGGTTTAACTCCTTCCTTGCAAACTGTAAATCCAAGAAATTTAACAGAGGTTTGAAACAGTTCACATTTCTCAGGTTTCAGTTTTAATCCAGCGTTCATTAAACGTTGAAACATTTCACGCAAACGTTGTAACTGTTCTGTGAAATCTTTTCCAAAAGTAATAAGGTCATCTAAATATATTAATAAAGACTTCCATTGAATGCCACGGAATATTAATTCCATACAACGCTGAAATGTCGCAGGCGAATTTGACAGTCCCATAGGTAATGTCACATATTCGTAAAGTCCATTTCTACTAGTACAGAACGCTGTCTTGGCTCTGTCTTTTTCCTCTACCTCTATTTGCCAAAATCCTGAAGCAAGATCACAAGTACTAAAATAGACAGCTTCATCCAAACTGTCCAAACACTGGTCAATTTTGGGAAGCGGGTATGAATCTTTGACTGTAATGTTATTTAAAAGTCTATAGTCAATACAAGCACGAGTACCGCCTCCCCGCTTTTTGACAAAACACATTGGGAAAGACCAAGGGCTATTACTCTCCCGTATAACTCCTGCTTCAAGTTGTTGCTGAATAATCTTTTCTTCTTCGCCTTCAAATGCCTTGGGTACCCGCCGTGGGGGTACTTTAATTGGTCTATGATTTCCAACATTTATGGTATGTTTTACAACACTGGTACGCCCTAAATCACTAGGAGTAATTGAAAATATAGGTTTAAATTCATCCAATAGATTCACAAGTAAAATCCTTTGATTATCAGAAAGTTCTGCGCTTGAACGTTTGTACAAATCTTGTAAAGGTTTGCACAACTTGGAAAGAACTTTCTCTATGTCAGAACTATCACTGCACGGTTGGTTTAATCCATGTGAAAGATTGTCACTTTCAACTTGAGAGTTTTCTAAATCACTTTCTTGTAAATCCTCGGCATAACCAAGAGTAGAACCTTCCTTAATGGTGACACTTTCTGGTGATGTATTAATTATCCTAATCGGTATTGAATCGCCATTGTTCACATTTTCGGCATTGAAGACAGTATTTCCAATTAAAAGTCCCTCACCAATACCTCTATTTGGTAGTGAATTTTTCATAAATTGACAAAATTTTGTATTAAATACACCACCATTTGATTTAATTCCTGGGATTAAACACTCTGATTCTGCTGGTAAAACAATATCTTTGTTGCAGGTGATCCTGACTGCTCTAAGAGGTACATTTTCAATAACAGTGTCATATTTCTTGCCATTTAATTTCAGGCCATTCTTGTTTAAGTTATAATTGAAATTATGCAAGAAATCAAGTCCCAGTAGTCCATCTTCTCTTATATTTGCCACAAAGACGTTCCACTGAAACACATCTTTACCTATTTGAATGTCAACACAAGCAACACCTTCTATACTTAAAAGTCCATTATCCGCAACTTCAAGCCTTATCGATGAATCCACGGGTTGTAATTCCGGCCTTAAATTGTCAGCAATCTTATTGAAAAGTGCTGTAGAAATTATTGTTGCACAGGCACCTGTGTCAATAACAAAAAGACAAGTAATATCACTGAGTAATGTTTTCAGCAAAATTGATGTACCTAAATTAATCCCTCTGCATTTCACAATTTTATATTTTTGTCTCTCGCTAGATTGGACCAATACAGGGCCGTTTGTACCAGTCCTTCCTAGTTTAACTTTTTGCTTCCAAAGTTCCCGCCATTATTCCGTCTGCAATCGCGAGAAATATGGCCATTGAAGCCACATTTATAACAAACAATATCTTGCGGGGTTCTAGCAAACTCCTTGCGAGGTTGCTGAGAAGCAGCCGGTTTAAGTTGTGACGCCAACTGATCGATCTTTTTGCCTAGACCGGTTTTAATGTCACGTCCAAAAGCCTGCAACCGACCCTCGGTCACAAATTCTTCAAGTGCATTCTTTGGTTTGGGTGTTTCAACAGCACGTATTTTTACTCCACCTTTGACCTCTTCCTTGAGACTGTTGTAGGTCTCAAGTATTGTTCTTGCCTCATCAATATTTTGGGGGTCTTTCATCCCAATAAAAAGGGTTGCCTGCTGGTCCTGCAATCCTTTAATAAAATGCCTCACATTGATGGTTTCTCTGGTTACCCCGTCAGCAGTTGGGTAACCCTTTATCACAAGCCTTCGAATGTCCGACACATATTCAGCCAATTTTTCCTTTGGCTGATATTTTCTATTTTCAAGCTCTGCCAAGTACGATGAACTGGTCCTATGTTCCTTGAAGCGGGTTTCCAAAGCACTCATGAGCTTTGAATATGTTTCCAGTGATTCTGCTGACGTCTGGTTGAAAGCAAAATCCGCAGCTTCGCCACGAAGGCTGCTTTGTAGGCGGAAGTGACATTCCTGGTCATTCCAACCGCACGACACTGCAAGAGCCTTAAACGGCTTGGCAAAACTCTCCCAGGAAATTTTACCATCATACAAAATCTGCCTGGGCATAGGAATATCCGGGTTCTTTTTAAAAACCCTTTGGTCTTGAAAACTTGAAATATCTCTATACAGTTCATTTGCACGTGTAACATGTACATTTCTTAATTCGGCTTCCAGCTCCATATGCAACTGGGTAATTTGTTCCTGATATCTTTGTGATAAACAATTCCTTTCTTGCACTGCCTGGCTAACACTTTTCTCCCTTTCTTCTTCACTGATTACTAGTTTGCGTCTAAGTTCACTGATTTGATTTCGTAATTCACTTTCAAGAGGTGAATCTTCTTCCTCATCCACACCGACCACTGGATGACCCTCCTGGTTCTCAATGCCTTGCGATTTTTTAGGCGGCATTTTTTTTTTTTTTAAATTTATTTATTTTTTTAAATCAACACTGTAACACTGCGCACGAATGTATAAGAGATAATCCAGTTAATTATAGCAAAGCAAATGCTATAAACCCTAGAGCCACTTTACAGATTTGTACACTGTCTTCAATTTAGCCATCCGATCTTCACTAATAGGTGTAAAATAATAATAAACAAACTCATTGAAAACACTATCTGAATAACTTGGGATTGATTTGCCTCTTCTAACTAAAATTGTATTTGGAGGCGGATGTCTTTTATATATTTCAACAAAACTTGTAACTTTTCTTTCAGGAGGAGGACACCTCTTGTAAATTTTAGCAAAAGTCACTTTCGCTTTGTTATTATCCATTGTTAATAGTGATATTTAACAAAATTTAATCGGATTTTGATTGTCCCACACGACCCTTGGGTGTTACTTTCATGAGAGCATCTTTAAGTTGACTAATTTCCCTTTCTAGGTCTGTAATTTTATCATTTTTTTTTATAATTATGGCACGTACAACATTTGTAAATTCATCCAATTCTTCCCGAAGATGATCGCACAAGTTTCGAAATTCAAGGCCAATCTGATGTAACGAAGCTTCTCGTTCAGTAAGTTGTTCCATCAATTTTCTGAATTCTAACACAAACGCGCGTGTTAAAGTACATATCCCACCGCTTGGCACCAGTGTCGCAAAATTAGAACTTCGATGGTAGTAACTCGAAGTCTAGTCTTGCACAAATATCCTGACTAGAATTTTATAATTCAGTCAAGTTAATACGCTGCCACCAGTCCATAAAGTGGACGAACTCTCTTGTAACTCATTTAACTAGCAGAGCTAGTAGAAATTAAGTAAACTCATTCGTTTCTACTACTACATTTTATTTACATTATATACACAATTTATTTTCACATTTCCAACTAAAGTCAAGCATTTGATATTTATGATATATACATCTCTCCTAGCAATTAATTCCAACCCCCCCCCTTTTTGAATATAACATCAGGTTTATATAGTAAACCCCCTACCTGAAATCTTAGGTTAACCTAATAAACAGTTTTGGTCATGCACCTTAAATTTAAGGTGTACCTGAAATTCAGTTATGTAGGTCATGTACCTTAAATTTAAGGTGTACCTGAAATTCAGTTATGTAGGTCATGTACCTTAAATTTAAGGTTAACCTAAAAATCCACTAAATCATGAACCTGACCATTCAATACACACTAGTGCCAGATTCCCATTGATAAGCAATTATCCCTTATTGATAAGCAATTATCCAGAACTGACCTGGTAATGAGAGTTGTAGGTGTACCTGAGTTTACATAATATATTGTAATCTACCTGAAGAACTATCACCTAAGATACATGCACATGTTTTATGTAGTAAATATTGATACCAGTATTAATGGATAATACCTCAAAAAGTGAAAATAATCATTATTGCTATAAAAACAATTTAGATGCAAAAAGTAAAAGAATCACTAATAAAGTAGCCAATGTATGATCTTTTAAAAACTGCAACAATTTAATAATGGCAGTACTGTAATATAACTTTTATCATAATTGAAAATCTGCTTATAATATTATTATGGGTATAACAAGGAACTAAAACTGAATACTAAATCTTTATAATTTCATGTTGTAATCTTCTGTGACCTTTGACCTATTGACCCTAAAATGGATTGACCTCTTAATATTCCTCGATGTAACAGTAACCCAGATAAGCTGTGTATCGGCATTTTTCACCCTATTAAAATGTTTAAATACGCAAAGAAATTCAATATAATGCGTATTTTAAACGCAATCAATTTGACTTTTACGCTTATTCTTTAAATTTGATGCGTACGATATGAGTCTCGATCGAAAATGCTTCGCTCAATTTCGGTAATTTTTAATTGGAATAATTTTCGTACGGCGGCGAAGATTTTATTCATTCAACAGTGAGCAAGCGCCTGGGTGACGGAGGAGCAAAACAGTAGAAGTTATTCAAACGCTATGCGGACTAAATTTCAAAACAAATTAAGCGTCTGACCAAAATATTTATGACGTGCATTTGTAAAGTGTCTGTACTTTCAGTTTCTATAACGATGCGTAATAAAAATGTCCATGCGAGGTCGAAAGACATGCGCGATTGTTGCGCTAAATGTATGTCGATCGCAAACTTTTTCCTACCACGTACAAACAACGCAATCATTTGTGTTATCGATTTCTTATCCACTGTGTATGCAGCAGTTGAAAGTAGCTAGTTGACATCCAAAAACATGACGGAAAGTCCGACTCCGTGATTGAAAAAACTGTCAAAAGTGATAAAAGTCATATCCCTGGTTAGAAATGGTTTACGTTGATAGGGCAGAAATAAAAGTTGAAATGTGCATACTGCAACCAGTCTGTGCAACAAAAGTAAAGCATACATGAGTTTGAGGTATAAATGTCAATAACATATTTCACCCTTTTTAAAAACTGAAATCACCCTATTTTTCAAAATCAACGGGTGAAAACCCTATTACCCAAATAATTATCTGGGGCACTGATGTAAACATAAAACATGTTGCCTGGCTGTAGGTCAAAGCATTCCCTAGATATATTGTGGAACACAATTGGTCTACGGACCAACGGACTAAAGAACAAGTGCAAGAGGGCCATGATGGTCCTGTATCACTCCACTGGTGAAAAAAGGCTGAAGATTTTCTCGGCATGTGCAAATACTTAACTATAGGCCCTATTTAAGCACATGTATACTTTTGTGACCCCCTGGGCTAGGTAAAATTTAACCCCAGGGGCATAATTTGAGCAAACTTTGTAGAGGACTACTATATCTCACTACATACGAAATGTGGTAGCCCTAGGTCCTAGAGTTAAGGACAAGAATATTTTTAAAGTTTTCACAAAATAAGCAAGATATAAGCGTATATAAAGTTTAATTTTGTGACCCGTAGGGCAGGATCAAATTTGAACCAAAGGGCATAATTTGAACAACCTTGGTAGAGGACTATAAGATGTTACTGCATACCAAATTTAGTAGCCATAAGCCCGAATGGTTTTCGACAAGAAGATTTTAAAAGATTTTACAAAATAGGCACTTTATAAGCGTTTATTCAATTGTGTGATCCCCTGGGCAGAGTCAAAGTTGACCTAAGAGGCATTATTTGAACAAATTCGGTAGAGGTTTATTAGATGTCACTAGATACCAAATTTGGTAGCCCTATGCCTTATGGTTAAGGACAAGAAGTTTTTAAAGTTTTCATTACAAAGGCACTATATAAGCATATAATTGATTTTGTGGCCCCGAGGGCAGGGTCAAATTTGAACCCTGGGGCATAATTGCAACAAACTAAGTAGAGGACTATACAATGTCACTACATACCAAATTGTGTAGCCCTAGGCCTAATGGTTATGGACAAGATTTTGTTTAAGTTTTCACAAAATAGGCATTATATAAGCATATGTTTAATTTTGTGACCCTTGGGGCAAGATCAAATTTGACCCCAGGGGCATAATTTGAACAAATTAAGAAGAGAACTACTACATGTCACTACATACCAAATTTGGTAACCCTATGCCATACAGTTATGGACAAAAAGATTTTTGAAGTTTTCACAAAATAGGCCTTACATAAGCATATGTTCAACATTGTGACCCCCCAGGCAGGGTCAAGTTTGACCCCAGGGATAAAATTTGAACAAATTTGGTAGAGGACTATGAGATGTCACTACATACCAAATTTGATAGTCCTTGGCCCAATGGTTATGGACGAGAAGATTTGTAAAGTTTTCACAAAATAGACCCTATATAAGCATAATAAAATTATTTTTAATTTTGTGACCCCCGGGGCAGGGTCAAATTTAACCCCAGGGGCATAATTTGAACACATTTGGTAGAGGACATTTAGATGTTTCTACATACCAAATTTGATAGCCCAATGGTTATGGACCAGAAGATTTTGAAAGTTTTCACAAAATAGGCCTTATATAAGCAAATTTTCATCTTTGTGACCCCCGGGGCAGGGTCAAATTTGACCCCAGGGGCATAATTTGAACAAATTTGAAAGAGGTTCACCCCAGGAACATTCCTGAGAAATTTCATCAGAATTGGACCAGTAGTTTAGGAGAAGATGTTTAAAGGAAAAGTTAACGCACGGACGCACGCAATACGGACACTTGACCATGACTTAAGCCCCGCTGGCCATTGGCAAGTGGAGCTAATAAAATGAGCACTTACACTGAACATGTCAAGCCAAAATGAATGTAAATCAATATTGGAGTTGATTTTTACTTTTAATACCAAGCAATTAAAAAAACCTATAATTCACAATCGGAAGATTTAACTTTGTGAATTTTCCCAATATCATGGGTTTTGCGCCCTAATATTTGCCAATTGATAAGATACAGGTTCTTTTTTTTTAGGGAATACAAGTCAGCTGCAAACCTGGTCTACTATCTCCAAATATGTTTTGTTGTTATTTAACCTATTGTGATTATTTAGCTTTTGTTGTTGTCACATGATATATTCATCACAAAGAAAATACGCCATTATAAAATGTGTTAAAGGAGGATCCAAGAGATTGGTCTAATAATTTGTTTATTTAAATGTGATATTGAAATTTCATACAGTAGCAAGCCTAGTGTCAATGATTGCTTTTAAATTGGGATATATGAATAATATTTTGCAATTAACTTTATACTATACAACATAAGAAAAATGACAACTTTTATAAAATTTGTTGAAAACATACTTTACTTTTCTTCTTATTTTTTGCAAAAAATGGTTAAATGGCAGCAAAGCAAGGGCTATTATCGCTCTTCTTGAACTATTTTCAAATTCAAAATGTTAATTTCCCAATTTTAATGAATACAAAGACACAAGAGATGTTTATGATTATATTACACACATTTTTTTTACAGTTAAGTGTACTTAATAGTGAACACAGTGGACTACACATTTTCAACAAATATACACAGACCAATGTCTAAAGTAACTAGAAATGGCGAGGAAGAGGCCGACGCGTATCTCCACGCTGCATGTTTGACCCAGGAGCGCTCCAGGGTTGGTATTGGGACCATGCATAGTTGAGATTGACCATATTGTCATAAGAGATGTTCAGTATCAATTTTAAGTAAATCGGTGTAGAAATGAAGAAGTAAATGCAAAATAACCTAAACAAAATGAGTGAAAATCTCTGACCCGGGCCAAGCCCAACCCACATAACTTGTGACCCAGGGGTCAGATCAGAATTCCCAACAGTGCACTGTCGCAAATATGCTCATAGCTACCATGTGTGTAAGTTTCAAGGCTCTAGTGCTAAGAGTGTAGGAGGAGAGAGTGGCCAGGACGGACAGACAGACAACGGAGATAACCACATAATGTGTTTCGAAATCGTAACGCGGACCCTAGGTTCAAGGTCAAATTCACAGGGGTCAAAACTTTTATGCGCATGGTAAGGTATTGTACAGATACTTATGCTTCCAACAGCTTCATGCGCATGGAAAGGTGTTTTCCGGCTTCACATGCGTATCAAATATGAAAGCAATATCTGAAGGGACAAAGTAGGTATGAGCCTTTTTCGAATCGCGGTCGCAGATTTCAAAACCTGAACGCTGACTTCAAGTTCACTTTTTATCCGAAAAGCGTGGGGATAAAAAAGTTTGCAAATAATATTCATATTCAACTAGAAATATATAAAGTAAACTTTTTTTCTCAGCAACGAAACATGACAGGTATCACTAAAGATGCCATTTAACAAAACAATTAATTGTAACATGAAAAGTGTAGCAAAAAATTCCTGTAAAATAATGTACTTTCTTTTACTATCAATAATTATTTATAAAAAAAAGAAACCAAACATACACTTGCTAATATTATGTTCTGTAAGTATTATCAGGAACATAAACAATAGGACCATGGGCCCTACGGCGCTTACCTGAGGCCCAAAAGGACTAATATATTATGAAAAGGTGGATTCATGAATATTAAAAGTACTTTGTGAAACATAAATATTTAATTTCTTGGTATATTCTTATTTTCTGCTTTGGCCAAGATATCATTACAACAAAATGTTTTGACCAAAAAGCACATTTTATAATGGTAATAAGATTTTTTTCAAATATGATCTAGTGACCTTGTTTTAGACCCAGTATAAAAATAAGCTGAAATATGATTGGAAAAAATGCTTGTATCCAAGTTCAATTCACAAAGCTTGAACAATAAATATGGCAAAAAAGCGTTAGCCAGGTTTTGCTATAGCCATATAGGGAAAACTTTTCCACCCTCTTGTGGCCATGTTTTATTACAAACTGGAACCATTTTCTAACTCAGACATCATTACAACAAATGCTTTGACCAAATTTCCAAAGTTCATTAAGATTAGATTTAAAATGTGTTCACAAGGATTAATTATAGCCATATCATAGCCATATATAGACAATAGATGTGTTCGTCAGAAACACAATGCTCCCTATTGCGCCCCTTTGAAATTTTTTTTTCTTATTTTTTTTACCTTTGACCTTGAAGGATGACCTTGACCTTGAACTTCCACCACTCAAAATGTGCAGCTTCATAAGAATGCCGCTTTGAGAAAAAAAAATTGACCTTTGACCTTGCAGGATGACCGTGACCTTGAGCTTCCACCACTCAAAATGTGCAGCTTCATGAGAATGCCGCTTTGAAATTATTTTTTTTTACCTTTGACCTTGAAGGATGACATTGACCTTGAACTTCCACTACTCAAAATGTACAGCTTCATGAGATACACATGCATGCCAAATATCAAGTTGCTATCTTCAATATTGAAAAAGTTATGGCCAATGTTAAAGTTTTGGACGGACAGACGCCATATATTTGACATTTGACCTTGAAGGATGACCTTCACCTTCACCTTTCACCACTCAAAATGTACAGCTCTATGAGATACACATGCATGCCAAATATCAAGTTGCTATCTTCAATAGTGAAAAAGTTATGGCCAATGTTTAAGTTTTTTCGGACGGACGGACAGACTGACTGACATACTGACGGACAGTTCAACTGCTATGTGTCATCCTACCGGGGGCATAACAACTGCCCCCCCCCCCCCTAGACAGCCATGTTTTTTCAGCAACCATCTTCGAACTCAGCCAAGTTATCATAAGAACAAATGTTCAGACCATGTTTAAAAATGTCACTTCTAAAGTGTTCACTAAGTATCACTATAGCCATATAAGGAAAATAGCCCCACCCCCTGGCGTACATGTCTTTCGACCATTTTCAAATCAAGTAAGAAATCATAGGAAAACATGTTCTGACAAATTTTCATAAAGATTCAACAGTTAACATGACTTGAGTGTTAACAAGCTTTTTCATTTGACATTTCTACTGGGGTTTTGACCTCACACAACCCAGCTTTGATTTTTGCCATGATATAATTGAGACAAATGTTCTGACAAAGTTTCATAATGATTTGACAATTAATATGACTTTTGGAGTATAAGCATGCTGTTTCTTTGGTTTGACCTATCCACCTAGCTTTTGACTTCACACATCCCAGTTTCGAACTTGGCAATGATATTATTTAGACAAAAATTATATTTAGACAAAATTTAATGTTCTGACCAAGTTATGAAGCTTGGAAAACAAGAGCACCGCCTTGCGGGTGCAGACCGCTCATCTATTTTCTTTTTAAAGGTGAAGGGACTCTCATTTTCAATCACAAAGGATGGAGGGGTGGAGTGAAGAGCGGTGCATTGTGTGGGGGGGTGGACATTTATTACATTTTCTTCCAAAAATGCGAAAAAAAGGAAAAAAAAAATCGGTTGGGGGGGGGTGGGGGGGGTGGTGGGGGGGGTGGGGGGGGTGGGGGGGGGATTCTTGGGTGCGATGGTTGGACGGTATTTCAAACATAAAATAATAAAAATAAATATTTGTGTTTTTTAACCGTTTCATAAAAAAAAAATTGGGGGGGGGGTGAGGTGGGGGGGTATAGTGTGAGGGTGTGGTGGTCATTTGTGAGATGATCTTAAAAAAAAAAAAAAAAAAAAAAAATAGGGGGGGGGGTTTGGGGGGGCACGGGCGATGGTTTGGGTGGAGTCTATTGTGGTATGTCAGGTAAGAGTAGTTTTGTCAAAGTATCAATCAAATCTAATCATAAATAAAGAAGTTATGGTAATTTTAGAGAAATTTAATGATTTGACCTTGAGAGTCAAGGTCATTCAAAGGTCACGGTAAAATTCAACTTGCCAGGTACAGTAACCTCATGATAGCATGAAAGTATTTGAAGTTTGAAAGCAATAGCCTTGATACTTAAGAAGTAAAGTGGATCGAAACACAAAATTTAACCATATATTCAAAGTTACTAAGTCAAAAAAGGGCCATAATTCCGTAAAAATGACATCCAGAGTTATGCAACTTGTCCTTTTACTGTACCCTTATGATAGTTTGCGAGTGTTCCAAGTATGATAGCAATATCTATGATACTTTAGGGGTAAAGTGGACCAAAACACAAAACTTAACCAAACTTTTAATTTTCTAAGTATAAAGGGCCCATAATTCCGTCCAAATGCCAGTCAGAGTTACATAACTTTGCCTGCACAGTCCCCTTACGGTAGTTAGTAAGTGTTGCATTGATACTTAAGGAATAAAATGGACCTTAACACAAAACTTAACAAAAAATTTCAATTTTCTAAGTATAAAAAGGGCACATAATTCTGTCAAAATGCACGCCAGAGTTATCTAACTTTGCATGCCCAGTCCCCTCATGATAGTAAGTAAGTGTACCAAGTTTGAATGCACTAGCATTGATACTTTCTGAAAAAAGTGGACCTAAACGCAAAACTTAACCAAAATTTTCAATTTTCTAAGTATAAAAAGGGCACATAATTCAGTCAAAATGCACGCCAGAGTTATCTAACTTTGCCTGCCCAGTCCCCTCATGATAGTAAGTAAGTGTACCAAGTTTGAATGCAATAGCATTGATACTTTCTGAGAAAAGTGGACCTAAACGCAAAACTTAACCGGACGCCGACGCCGACGCAGACGCAGACGCCGACGCCAAGGTGATGACAATAGCTCATAATTTTTTTTCAAAAAATAGATGAGCTAAAAACCAGTTAACTAGCAAAAACGTAATCAATATATAATTTGGTTAAAATATTGCTTTTCAACATGCTACCGCAGTGTATTACTTTGCTTATCAATCAATTAAAATATTTCAAGATGGCGGCATATGCACTGTTTCGTTGCCAAGTTGTAAGATTTTCCGAAAGAAGCGAAGATTTTCCGTTAGTTTCCGTTCATGTCTGTGCCATTCGCTAATCAATCAGAAATAAATTACTGCTGAATTCGGTAGCCTGGATTTACCGCAAGTACCCGGATTTTGCAGTTCTTCATCAATATACTTCGTCAGCTAGTCGGCTACGTTATTTGCACCCCAATATTTATTATATCGATATTGACTGTCGTTTAAACGTTTACTGTTTTGGTCAACGTTTTTCAGCAAAACACGAAACGCGACCGTTTAAACGTGACACCCTTAGATAAATACCATGTACTTAAAGAGCAATAATTGCACTAAGATTCTATGTTCAGAATATATACCTTATACTTCTGGGCAAAAAAACAACCTAGGTCATGTGTAATCTTCATATTGACTCGCAAATTGCATGCGAAGTGTTTTCTATTATCTTCTGTACTTTCCGATAGCTTGCAGGATTTCTTTTTATATGATCAAGAGTAATCAAGTTTGAAAGTGTAAAGCTGAAAATTTTGAGGTAATAATATCTTAAAAATCAACATAAAAAATATAATTTCACTGAAAAATGAAAGGTTTTAATAATAATTAAAATTAATAATTCTCACAGCTTTTTTTCACTGTTTGAAATGATGATTTTCAACATTAAAATGTATTTCCGAACAAAAGCAAATAAAAATTATTTTTAATTTAAAGACAGATTGGTGGGTTTGAAAATGAACATGGACTTTGTATTAAAGTCTCTTGTTTTGGATGTAATATCATGATGAATATGGGTTGAAAACGTCTAAATTTCTTTATATTATACGGGCCATGCTCTGTGAAAAAGGGGTTTGGTGCATGTGCGTAAAGTGTCATCCCAGATTAGCCTGTGCAGTCTGCACAGGCTAATCAGGGACAACACTTTCCGCTACTAGGATATTTTTTGTTTCAAGAAAGTTTCTTCTTAGCAAAAACTCAGTAAAAGTGGAAAGTGTCATCCCTGATTAGCCTGTGCATGCATTACACCGCCTTTCCACAGAGCATGGCCCATATATTTTTCTAATCTTTTTCTTGTACTACCTAAACCACTGAAGGCTAACGCACCTGTGATAATCTAATACACACTGAGGGCAGCACAGCTGTCTGTGGGTGTTGCAGAACTTGTCAACTTTATTGTCTTTGTGTTCATCACAAGAAAGTAGAAAATGCACCACCTTTTTTGAAACTGGCCATTTATCTATATCTTTTTTTCCAAATGTTGTATGTTTAGCCAACAATTTACCATGTAAATCAATACAGTTTCCACAATAAAACCGATCACACTGTTTACAATAGAAATCAGCACTTGTCTCAACTTTATTCTGGTCTTCACAGGCATTACAAATATAGTCATTCACTTCATTAGAACCCTGATCAACTGAAAACTGAGCACTTGCTGCCATTTTGTACCTTTTAAACAATGTCAACAAAGTCTCTTTTTTACTATTAAAATTCAGACTAAATATCCATCAATAAAGAAACCTATTACAAATACACACATATTTATATATTTTGTACATTAGCACAAGATTTAAAACTTCTAACTTGACTCAGAAAATCACACCTAAACTCCAATATTTGCCAAACTATGATCCAAAATGTTCTTTGCGGCGCAGTTTTGTAATTATAGTAAACATTGTCACTATATAAACCGTCACGCATGTGAGAACAAGTACAGGATCAGGTTACTTTTAACCTAATAGAAAGAATGTATGAAGATAAGTGCATTCAATAGAAGGCTAATTTAAACTGACTGAAATTTAGCAAAGAAGTATTAAATACAGTTAGTTAAGCAAGTGTAGTACAAATAATGCCTGGTTTAACAAGAATAGTACGCTGAATTATAAATTTATTCCAGCTGGGTAATGTTTTGATTTTTAAACTTAAATGAAGGCTTTGTTATTTGAGGAAAACTGCCCCGCTTCATGGCAGCCATGTTTTTCAAGGAATCAAAACCATTAAAAAATTCAGCCAAGATATTATTAGAGCCAACAATCTGACCACACTTTTGTGCAGCATTGAATGTAACTGTCAATTACAGAGTATTGACAAGCTTTTACTTAAGCCACATTATAAAGCAAAACTTTCCCGCCCCCATGTTTCATGATCCTAGGCCTAATCATTCTTGAGTTATCATCCGGAAACCATTTTACTATTAAGAGTCACTGTGACCTTGACCTTTGACCTAGTGACCTGAAAATCAATAGGGTTCATCTGCCAGTCATGATAAATGTACTTATGAAGTTTCATTATCCTAGGCCTTAGCGTTCTTAAGTTATCATCCGGTAACCATTTTATTATTTAGAGTCACTGTGACCTTGACCTTTGACCTAGTGACCTGAAAATCAATAAGGGGCATCTGCCAGTCATGATCAATGTACATATGAAGTTTCATGATCCTAGGCCTAAGCGTTCTTGATTTATCATCCGGAAACCATCTGGAGGACAAACCAACCGACCGACTGACATGTGCAAAACATTATACCCACTCTTCTTGGAAGGGGGTCATAAAAATGCTTAAAGCTGCAGTTTTAGCAGGAAAGAATATGACTTTTGTCTTTTGACGTGTTAATAATGACGTCATGAGCATGCATGCTTTATATTTGTAAACAATGTTTCTTGCGGTAGTACTTTGTAGTTGATTCTGAGTAATATGACAATCCTCCACTCATGACTGATATAAGAACTTCCTGTTGACCATGATATAAACAAATATATCAGGCAACGCTATATCAGGCACATATCAATGCAGTGGTATGATAAATTCTAATACACTGTGCTTTATGACTTAAATATCAGTAAACAAGGGCCAGGGCTTTTTTTCCTGACTTTGTGAAGCGGCCCTGGCCCCCTTATTTTGTGAAAAAATGAGTCGCGAACTTTTCAAAATTGTGAAAAAATGAGTTGCAATCTTTTCAAAATTGTGACAAATTGAGTTGCGAAACTTTTCAAAATTGTGAAAAATTGAGTCGCGAACTTCTTAAAATTGTGAAAAACCGAGTCGTGAAATTATTAAAATTGTGAAAAATGGCCCATTTTGTAAAAATTCACGGCCATGTTAGGTTTGTTAATTGTCCTTTTCAAAATTGTGAAATGTCCTTCCACGGCCACTCATAAAGAAGGAAAAAAAGCCCTGAGGGCTGTTTGTAAAACATGCATGCCCCCCATATGGGCTCTCCGTTGTAGTGAGAGCCATTGTGTGAATATGTTTTTTGTCACTGTGACCTTGACCTTTGATCTAGTGACCTGAAAATCAATAGGAGTCATCTGCCAGTCATGATCAATGTACCTATGAAGTTTCATGATCCTAGCCATAAGCATTCTTGAGTTATCATCCGGACACCATTTTACTATTTTGGGTCACCGTGACCTTGACCTTTGACCTAGTGACCTGAAAATCAATAGGGGTCATCTGCGAGTCATGATCATTCTACCTATCAAGTTTCATGATCATAGGAATAAGCGTTTTTCAGTAATCATCCCGAAACCATTTTACTATTTCGGGTCATCGTGACCTTGACCTTTGACCTAGTGACCTGAAAATCAATAGGGGTCATCTGCGAGTCATGATCAATCTACCTATCAAGTTTCATGATCCTAGGCCTAAGCGTTCTTGAGTTATCATCCGGAAACCATATTACTATTTCGGGTCACTGTGACCTTGACCTTTGACCTAGTGACCTCAAAATCAATAGGGGTCATCTGTGAGTCCTGATCAATCTACCTATCAAGTTTCATGATCCTAGGCCTAAGTTTTCTTGAGTTATCATCCGGAAACCATTTTACTATTTCGGGTCACTGTGACCTTGACCTTTGACCTAGTGACCTGAAAATCAATAGGGGTCATCTGCGAGTCATGATCAATGTACCTATGAATTTTCATGATCCTAGGTGTATGCGTTCTTGAGTTATCATCCGGAAACCATTTTACTATTTCGGGTCAGTGTGACCTTGACCTTTGACCTAGTGACCTCAAAATGAATAGGGTTCATCTGCGAGTCATGATCAATGTACCTATGAATTTTCATGATCCTAGGCCCAAGCGTTCTTGAGATATCATCCGGAAACCACCTGATGGACGGACCGACAGACCGACCGACAGACCGACATGTGCAAAGCAATATACCCCCTCTTCTTCAAAGGGGGGGCATAAAAATAGAAAAATATTGCATAATTAAATTATCTGTTGCGTTGAATTTGTTTTAAAAACAGTAAAATATGTTAAATTGATTATTTAAGACATTCCTTATTTTCTCCAAAATCTGGCGTTTCATGCGATTTTTTTCCCCTCAAAAAAGGCCAGGCCCTTTCCCCAAAATCAGATAAAAAAAACTGCACTTATCACACATGTTCATAATATTTTGTAAAATTTTAATAATATGTTATCAAATAGTCGTTTTTTACCATGCAGGTAACGGCTTCTTTGAAATATAAGAAATACTATTTACATGCGATTATTTTTCCCAATTGAGCCAGTTTTGCGATTAATTTTTTCCCCAAAATCGGTTTTTTCATGACGCGAAATTCTAAAAATTTCAGTGTGGCCTTTTCCAAAAATGGAGTGGAAAAGGCCTGCACCATCTTTGTTTCAAGACAAACTTGCCCATCAAGCTTTTTGAGTTTTTCTAAGTTATGATACCATAAAAAATTCTTCACAATGGCGACCTATGTAAAAGACTGAGCCAGTCCGATTGAGATAACTCGGTTTTTCTAATCGGCATACCTCGCTGACTTTAATTTATAACATTCTCTGACAGCAGAGTTGTCGTTCGGGCCTCAACATTCAATAATGGCCACGCCCATGAGAAAATGTTGCACTTGTGTCAAAACTTTCTTACAGCATAAATCGGCTTGTTTAGCTATTTAGAAACAGTCATTTAGGATGTATGAGTTATTTATTCACTAAATCTCCGCTAATGACAACAATGGATGGAATTCGAAGGATATATTCGATGTGAATGAAGGACTTTTTGGATCTTGACACGGCAAAACTGGCATACTGGTATTTTTAGTATCAATTTAAGTCACATTTTGCTTTATAAATTCTATTTGAGCATTTTGCGACTTATTAAATGACTATGATACCCGATATCAACATATCATATGGGATTTGCAGATCACCAAGCTGTCCTGAAATTCAACATTGATAACAAACTCTTTACTCAAATTAGTGGTTTGTATTCTTTCTTCTTTCTATGTTAGTACTTGATATCATTTTAAAGTTAAATGAACTGTGTCACAGTAAGAGACATTAAAGCGATTGAGGCCAGTTTGGATCCAGATCAGCCTGCAGTCACTTGAAAGTTGGTTGCTTAAAAGCGGTTTTCTGACAATTACAAAGAGTTTAATTGAATACTGATTAGACTGCTCTTTTCCTGTGACCTGGCTCAAATATTAGAATTGCCATCAATCAAATAATGATTTTATTTCAAACATTAATCCAGTGTTTTCTTTTCTGGTCCCTCGGCATGCTCGGAATCAATGACTCCAGCACTTTCTTGTTAAGAATTGAATACTGCTTAGGGCGATGCTAGGGGGCGTGAGAGATGTTGCACCTTTCATTATCTCTCATGAACAGACTCAATAAAACTGAGTCGGCAATATTTGACTTAATTTTTGGTTTGGTTGATCTCGAGGAATCAAACAATTTCTGAATCTACCTAAATGCCTAGTGGTAGAGTGTCGACTTTGATTGCAGGAGCTTGCACTGCGAGTTTGATCCCCAGAAGCGGCGTTGAAAACTAGCCAACTTTGTTATCTACAAGGCTGCTAAACTTGATATACTAAGATAATGTGAATTTTCTCTCACATTATGGTCATCAGTTATATTATATAAAAACTCACAGCAGTAGTAAACAATGGGACAATAATTTATGAACACATCTTTTTATAACTCTGGTTTCACTACAGTAGTGAGTCACAAACACATCTTTCATTTGTCTTTGACACTTTGAGTTTGACATGGCCTAGATTTAAATATGTGACTTGTCTTTACCAGCACTCTTGTGACACAGCTAAAGTGTAAATGTACCATTGAAGATCACCAAAATCCAGATTTGCTATTTTTGAAGTGTGAAAAGTTTTAAGGTTGTGATAAGTAAGCACAAATGGGTTATTTCTGAGAGGCAACAACTGAAATATGACAAGAAAAATTAGTTCCTGATTTAGATTGCCTTACGTAGTTCAATAAAAACTAATTTCAGAAGCCTGGGAACAGTTTAATGTTAATGTTATCAATGTGTCAGACCAGGGCCTTGATTTTGAAATCAAGGACATGCATGGTCAGATGATATGATTAAAGATTATACAATTTTCAAACACATACAAATGTAAACATGTACCTGTAACTAATTTAGATGTTATAAATAGAAAATGCACAAAGTTAAAAGGCATTTGACTTTTCTGCTGGTGCATTGGCACACCAGGTGGCTTGGTTGCAATGGTTTGCTGGACTGCTTGGATATGTAGTTAAATAATATACAGTATATCAAATATGTTTGCATGTAGTACACTTTTATTGATAAAATTTACAACATTTATCTTAAGGTATGCATGATCATTCTGGGCTGTTAAATTAATTATCATCCGTTAAAGCTTCTGACATAATTTCATCAAGTTCATGTTGGAACGGGAGTATTTTAGCTAATACGCCCATTGTATACAACAACAACAAAGCTGAATTATTGCCATGGATAATGTAAGTGTATACATATATGTTACATGTACATGTGAGTGTAACCCTCAACGTAAATTGCTTAAAAAGGTGAACCACGGCGGTTCGCGGTGATTTGCGGTGATTCACGCTGATTGGGTAACAGCGAGGTGCATTGCGCGATGGTTACCGTGGAGTTGCAGAGACATCACCCAAATTTTCTTGTCGCTCAGAATCACCGCGCTTTGTCACGTTGCATCTATCGCGGCGATGCGAGAATCGCGGCAAAAATCACGGGTCGCGTAGTGTATTTCAAGTAAGCATGTTCTTGTATTTCTTTGTCTGCCCTAAATGTGTTGTGTAACATAATCTTTATAAACTTTAACATTTGTTAACAAAATTTCCAAGCTGCAAGGAAACAATACGGTTATGGTTTGCAATTCTGATTTAACTTAATAATATACTTAACAGTTGCTGACCAAACTTCAGGTAACTAAGAGGTCATGTGGTTTATTAAGAATTTCAACATATATAGCATCAGTTGATCCATTCATAATCCATAACATTATGTTATAACTAATAAAGTACCTGTTTATGTTATCATCAGAAATGTCAAAACGGGTGTGCTGTTTTACATTTTTGCTTATAAAACATAGTCATCGAGTTACATCATTCAAAATCAGTATTTATTGATATTTCTGTGCAACAGCATTTGACTTTATTATAAAACCACTATCATTCTATCATTCAACATTTTGAAGTTTCTAAGCGACAATGTTTTTTGTTAACAAAATCGCCTGATAACTCAACGGCCTTTAATTGTATAAAGCAGGCTTTATTGTATGTAAGGCAGTTTATGTACACCACATAGACAGCGAGAGAGATTGTATAAAGCAGGTTTTATTCTATGTGAAGGCAGTTTACGTACACATAGACAGCAAAAGAGATTGTACGTATTTCTTAAAGGTAGTAGATCTCCCCTAAGGAGTTCTCATCAATGTTCCTTATACTGCTTAAAATATATGTTTAGTCTTAATATTGTGTGGACTTGGAAAGCGTAGTTTTAAATGACAGAATGCATTGCAATGCACGAATTTCCAAATTTTGTGCGCCATGTTTCCGTCAAAATTGTATTGTAACGTCTCAGTAGAAAATTGAATTCCTTTATATTTAAAGGCTAATAAGTTGCCTATAACTATAAATCGCCAACAGGGCAATAAACTTTTAATCAATATTATGCATTAGAGTGAACATGTCAAATACGATTGAGAACAGATGGAAATACATGCCAGAATATTTATTAGGTACCATACCTGAATTGTAATTAAGAAGAATGTTCTCAACTTAAAACAAAAGATTTCTAAACAGGAGCTGTTTGTAAAACATGCATGCCCCCCATATGGGCTGTCAGTTGTACTGGCAGCCATTGTGTGAATAAGTATTTTGTCACTGACCTTGACCTTTGACCTAGTGACTTGAAAATCAATAGGTGTCATCTGCCAGTCATGATAAATGTACCTATGAAATTTCATGATCCTAAGCATAATTATTCTTGAGTTATCATCAGGAAACCATTGTATTGTTTTGAGTAACTGTGACCTTGACCTTTGACCTAGTGAACTGAAATTAATAGGGGAAATCTGCCAGTGATGATCAATGGATCTATGAAGTTTCATGATCCTAGGCATAAGCATTCTTGAGTTATCATCCGAAAACCATTTTACTATTTCGAGTTACTGTGACCTTAACCTTTGACCTAGTGACCTGAAAATCATTAGGAGTTATCTGCCAGTAATGACCAATGTTCCTATAAAGTTTCATGATCCTAGGCGTAAGCATTCTTGAGTTATCATCCGGAAACCATTTAACTGTTTAGAGTCCCTGTGACCTTGATCTTTGACCTAGTGACCTGAAAATCAATAAGGGTCATCTGCCAGTCATGATTAATGTACCTATGAAGTTTTATGATCCTAGGCATAAGCATTCTTCAGTAATCATCCGTAAACCATTTTACTGTTTAGAGTCACTGTGACCTTAACCTTTGACCTAGTGGCCTGAAAATCAATAGGGGTCACCTGCCAGTCATGATCTATGTACCTATAAAGTCTTATGATCCTAGGCGTAAGCATTCTTGAGTTATCATCCGGAAACCATTTTACTGTTTAGAGTCACTGTGACCTTGACCTTTGACCTAGTTACTTGAAAATCAATAGGGGTCATCTGCCAGTCATGATCAATGTACCTATGAAGTTTCATGATCCTAGGCCTTAGCATTCTTGAGTTATCATCCGGAAACCATTTTACCATTTCGAGTCGCTGTGACCTTGACCTTTGACCTAGTGACCTGAAAATCAATAGGAGTCATCTGCCAGTCATGATCCATCTAGGTATGAAGTTTCATGATCCTAGGCCTAAGCATTCTTGAGTAATCATCCGGAAACCATCTGGTGGATGGACGGACGGACGGACCGACCGACCGACATGAGCAAAACAATATACCCCCACTTCTTCGAAGGGGGGCATACATATCTGAAGAAACCAGATATTTTTATACATAATCAACAGTTAGAATGTAATCTAACCATTATTTTTTATCCTTAACCAAGTTGTAGATCACATATTTCATAAAACATGTGGACATAAAAAGACCAAAGTTTGACCATCGAAAGCTAAGCCAGTTATATGTTCAGCAATTTCTTACCTGACCAGTTGCCTAACAATATAGCTAGTTAATTGAGGGTATAATGATGTCCTTGCTGCTCGGGCATCAAAGATGGGATAGGGAGTATTTACTTCATGCATAAAGGTATTTCGTTAGTCAAAACTGGCTGGCCCCTTATTCAGAGGGATGACACTATATTAAACAAATACTGCTATATTTTTACTTACATATTATCTCTACCCATTAATTGTCACTGGTAACAATAACATATTGGCTTTGAGAGAATCAATGTTTAGAGCATATTTCATTTTAAACGGGAGGCATGATTTGTAACAACTACATGTAGAGTGTGAACATTGTTTTTTTTTATTTGTTTACAACACATTACTTCAACTTCAAACTTGCTCTCAATAAAGAAAGAGCAGTAAAGAAATGTATGAGCAGGAAACCCACAATAAAGCCATTTCCTTCATTACATTCACCAAGGAAGGCAGAACTGCTGCCCCATCCACTTGTCAGGGCCGAAGAAACTGGTGTAACAGACTGAGCAGACAACTACAAAATTATATATTCATCTGAGAAACTTAACACATGGTTAACACTTGTTGCATACATGGCAATGGTGCAACATTTCCGAATGATAAATTAAAAGCCTGGACAATAAAGTACAAACCATTGTTAAGGCACATTGAATACCATTGTTTAAATTTGAAATGTGATTGTGAAAACTTAGTCAAGCTGATCTCGTGGGCTCTGTTTGACACCAATTATACACAATTTAGGACGTAAATGCCTCACTACCCGGTAAGTAAAACAGACATAAAGGGAAATTCAATATGTTGTTTTTTTACAACCAAGACTGTGCCACAGTACATGTTATCAAACTTTTTTTAAATCTGATCACTAATCACACTGAGTATTTCAAATATTTTGAAATGTTTAATTCTTCTTAATGACCTTAACAAGAGATGTGTTCGTCAGAAACACAATGCCCCCGATTGCGCCGCTTTGAAATAAAAAAATATTTATTTTGTTTCACCTTTGACCTTAAAGGATGACCTTGACCTTGAACTTCTACCCCTCAAAATGTGCAGCTTCATGAGAACGCCGCTTTGAAATTATTATTTTTTACCTTTGACCTTGAAGGATGACCTTGACCTTGAACTTCCAGCACTCACAATGTGCCACTTCATGAGAACGTCGCTTTGAATATTTTTTTTTGACGATTGACCTTGAAGGATGACATTGACCTTGAACTTCCACCACTCAAAATGTGCAGCTTCATGAGATACACATGCATGCCAAATATCAAGTTGCTAAAGTTTTCGAACGGACAGACGCCATATATTTAACATTTGACCTTGAAGGATGACCTTGACCTTTCACCACTGAAAATGTTCAGCTTCATGAGATACACATGCATGCCAAATATCAAGTTGCTATCTTCAATAGTGAAAAAGTTATGGCCAATGTTATAGTTTTTGGACGGATGGACAGACGCCATATATGAGACATTTGACCTTGAAGGATGACCTTGACCTTTACTTTTCACCACTCAAAATGTGCAGCTCCGTGAGATGCACACGCATGCCAAATATCAAGTTTCCATCTTCAATAATGCAAAAGTTATGGCCAACGTTAAAGTGTTTTTTTCGGACGGACAAAGGACTGACATACACACAGAGGGCCAGATAAGATGCGTATTTGCGTAAAATACGCATGACAAAAAAGAAAATACGCATGACTTAAAATTTTGTTGAGTAAAAAAACTCCTGACTAAATTCGGATTACGCATCGTGTGCAATTTCAATGCGTATTAGCGGTTTATAAATTCATGTAAAGATGACACACCGGTAAAAACGTAGTGACATCACCATCTATGTATAAAATGTGGTTCCAGACATAATTTACTCCTCAGTCCGATCAGTATCATTTAATGTTGGCCCACGATTAAGGCCGATGTTGACACAACTGGCTCCCCGCTGCATTGTTGAGAATCGATAAACCCTTATGGTGAAAACATTTGACATCACATTTGATAAAACCCGAATCGCCCAACTTCAAGCATATAATTTATGCTTTCAGTTCATCTCTTGTGTGGCACTATGGAAAAACCTTTACATTCAAGCACTATTTAAATGGCGCCAAAATACACATATAATAAACAAGTTTTGTGGGCCAAGCTTAGACGATTTTGATCGTGGCTGTACAGTGTGTGCTAAACAATGGCTTGCCAAATCAAGACGGAAAAAGAGATTAATGGCTGCTTATAAGCCGAGGGCAAAAAACCAAAAAAACACTATTAAATACAAAAAAGTGATTGCTTTATTGTGTACAAGACTGCTTGTTATAGCGAGTTAACATTACATCTGTAATTTATTATTAATTCTGATCCTTTGAACATAAATACTCCTTAAAAGTATCGAATTTTTATTTTCACTCATCAATTAAAAATTTCATGAGTGAAATACCCCTCGGCTGAAAAAATTATCTGGAGCTCTGCATACACACATACTGACATACTGATTGACCGAGACAGTTCAACTGCTATATGCCACCCTACCAGGGGCATAAAAAGTTGAATATATCCTGGTTGTCACTTATAAAGGTGATAAAAGTCTGGCTTTCAGTTTTCTTATCAGCACCTATTCATAGATTTTAATTAAAAAAAACAACATTTTATAATAAATCATCAAATTATCAAAAAAAAGAAAATTGCCATGCCTCAAAACCAGATTTTAAACGTTTAAGTTATTTGTTTAATTTAAATCATTGAGCAATTCAATGCTAGGGTATTCATGTAAAATACATTCACACAAAATTTTAGTGCATAACATGCAACCAAACATATGTTATTGATTGGAAACCATTTTTCTATTTTTTAAATTAGAAACAGTGACCTTTACCTTGATCAACTGGCCCCACATAGAACACCAAGTTAGGTCTGCGTGTATGCTACATACACACAAAATACCAATATTCCATCCAAGCTCTTCTTTTTGAGTTGAAACCACTTTTCCATTTTTAGTAGCAATACCCCCAACCATTCCTGACTAGCCCCACATACAATCGATGCAAGCTTGTTAGATCCAAAGTATACGATTCATAGATGCAAAGTTAAGTTACTGACACGAAACCACCTGTTACTTTTTTTTCGCCGTAGCTGTATTAAGCCAGCTAATTTTCACCATACCTGACCTTTGTAAGTGTCCAATAAAATTCAAATAAAATTTGCCGCAGCTAGGTACGAATGAATACACTTCATTTATTCCATTGGCTGATTTGAGTATACCACCAGAACATTGGAAACATATCCGCGTCTTTGTAACACTGTTTTACTGCATGAAACAATTTTATCTCTAATGAAAAGGCTTAATAGATAGAACAGTTTTACACTCAGTTCTCGACATCAATACAGTTTGTGCGTGCACCTTTTATTTTCAGAGGATTACCAGGGCAAAAGCGTTTATACTGCAAAGGCTATGTTCTCATATTTAGTACTTACTTCCATATTCCTGTCAACATGTTAACATGTAAAAGTATAAAGAGCAGTGGAAGCAAGGCCTTACTTTACTTCATTGCATTTCAACCCGCGAGGTATCGGGTTGATTCGCGGCCAGTGTGTAAATGTCAGAATTTATATACAGGTCATCACACGAGTTCGCAGCCAGTAAAATAATCGTTATATAATAAAGACACTATCCGTGAACTAGGTGACCTGGAATTTTCTTTACACCAGAAATACGTTAAATGAAGATATTTAGCAATATAATTATGGTATGTCAATAATCGATTCTTAATGTGTTTTCTACAATACAATGATAAATATTATTTTTGATTAATTTAACAATAATTATTTCACCATATTGACTAATGTATTGAGAATGAGCGCGATGATTCTCGATACTGTTAATAATCGAATCAAATAGCAATGCCCGACAAACCACTAAAACAGGTTTGTTCGAAGAACGCACCTATAAATACGGATACTTCGCATGTGGCTGGTTGACTCATATGTTTTAATTTCACTTCCATTCTTCTTTTCTTTTTTTTTTGTATCTATAGGTTTATGACCAGCAATATGTAATAAGGTAAAATAAGCCGCGAAAACTCCGCGTAACCTCCCGTACTGCGTGTCATGCAGCTAAGAACTGCGCAGAAAAAGACATTCGCTATCCTTGATCTCATTCATTGAACTATCAACGTCCAGGCCTTGAAGAACCCACTCGACCGCTCACAAAAGCAAGTGAAGTTGACGGTCGGGCGAGTAAAATATGTTCAATACTCGACCGATCGGGCGAGTGCTGTTTTTCAAGTCGAGAAATATAAATTCAGTTCCAAAACTCCTGCCACATCGATACAAATTGCGAAATAAAAAACCAACGAAAAAAAATAGGTGTAGTACACAAAGAAATTGCACTTTTGTTTTGACATTGAAAAATGACGTCACGGGCTCAGTAAAAATAATTATCGAAATTGGCTGAGCTCTTTTCATAGGTCTCAGTGCTCTTAGCTTATCGATTAAAAGTGAAAAAAACAGTTAAATATATTGGTTATTCCGTGAAGAATAAAATTTCATTTTAATGTTAATATCCATACAAAAATAATACATAACTGGTTAATTATAATACTTCTTATATTTAATTAAAAATAAACAGAAACAATAATAATTAATAAACAGAATAATTCATGATCAGAAGCCTTAGCCAAAATTTACCATATTGTAACCATTTGTCAATCAAGCGTGTCTTTCAGTAAAAGTTCGTCTAAAATATTAATACTCAGCATGGAAAAGGGTTCTATTTTAAAATATCTGCAAGCTGGTGGAGAAAGGGAACAGAAAGAAAGGTCATCAAAACGAGAAGTGGAAAGTATTGAGAAAAGGAAACAGTGCATAAAACGTACGGAAAGCAAATAAAATCCATCAGATAATGTAGTTAATTTGTTTACAGTTTAGTGTGATTACGTTACGTAGGTTAAACAGGTTATGGTTGATCAAAACTATAAATATATATTTATTTTTTTTAATGCAGGGCTAGTAGATATAAGTGACGGGCGAGGGGATTGTCAGGCCTACTCGTCCTGCAGGGTGAGTGGCTCTGGAAAAATTCTGCAAGGCCTGAAGCCGTATATCTTTTTTAAAGATATTTCTTGTTTCTATATTCAATAGCATTGGTCTCGCCCTTGACCTTACAGGCCTCACATGCAATCTCAGGTTAGGTATCTATGCAAGGCAGCTGCTGCTATATATATAAACTCCATCAAGATAGGTCCCTGCAAATTAACTAGCATCCAATACAATGCCAACCTAGGTCTCCATGCAAGCTGTATCTAAAGTCTGGCATCCAATACAATGCCAACCTAGGTCTCCATGCAAGCTGTATCTAAAGTCTGGCATCCAATACAATGCCAACCTAGGTCTCTATGCAAGCTGTATCTAAAGTCTGACATCCAATACAATGCCAACCTAGGTCTCCATGCAAGCTGTATCTAAAGTCTGGCATCCAATACAACGCCAACCTAGGTCTCCATGCAAGCTGTATCTAAAGTCTGGCATCCAATACAATGCCAACCTAGGTCTCCATGCAAGCTGTATCTAAAGTCTGGCATCCAATACAATGCCAACCTAGGTCTCCATGCAAGCTGTATCTAAAGTCTGGCATCTAATACAATGCCAACCTAGGTCTCCATGCAAGCTGTATCTAAAGTCTGGCATCCAATACAATGCCAACCTGGGTCTCCATGCAAGCTGTATCTAAAGTCTGGCATCCAATACAATGCCAACCTAGGTCTCCATGCAAGCTGTATATACAGTCTGGCATCCAATACAATGCCAACCTAGGTCTCCATGCAAGCTGTGTATAAAGTTCATAAAGATTGGTACAAACAAACTGAAGTTATTTACCAAACAAACCACCTATAATAATTTTAGTAACAGTGACTTTGACCCCACTGGCATCCAATAAAATCCCAACCTAGGTCCCTATGCTTGCTTGCAAGATCATAATTTTATCAAGATTGGTAAAAAACAAACAGACATTATTGACACAAAAACACTTGTATGATCCCGCTAACATGCCAGCACCCCTTCAATTCTCACTCTTTTTACTAGGATTTTAACTTTGTTGAGAACTAAGTTCAAACACAATCATATCATAATTAAATATAAATCAATAATCTTATGCAACTGTAATATACGGTATATAGCAAAAGTTGAACATCATTGTTTTTCATACACCTAGCAGTGTACGTGTTTTTGGGGTCAATTTTGGGATTCCTGATCTCACATGTTTTGTCTAAATGATTACCTAAAATTCCATTTTGAAGAATCCCATAAATATATTAAAAAATTCAATTAACACAAAATAAACCTGAACTTAAGTAGTTTATATCACTATTCAGACCTATTAGTGGAACCTTATATATAAAAAAATTGACAAAAATCTCCATGTTAAAGTATTTGTAAGCAAAAAAACTAACAAACAACAATTTCCAAATTTAAGCCAAACCAACGCAATTTCTCAATCCAAAAAATATCCATGTTAAAGTATTTGTAAGCAAAAAAAAAACAACATTAACAACAATTTCCGAATTTGATCCAAAACAACACATTTTCCCAGTTTGAGCCAAAACAACGCAATTTCCCAATGATCCAAATGTGCCCCTGCCCCATTCCCAAAATGGTGACAAAGCACTGCCCAGATTAACTCACAGCATATGAAGCATAATAAGTCAGCCATTCAGGCTTAAACATTAAACAGGATACTTGTAATTGAACCACTACTTTAGTAATACAGTTGTGGGAGTAAATTCATTTGATTGAATATATTGAATACAGTTATTTTAATCTGTGACAATTAACATGCAAAATTATGAAATACTGCATGTGGCTTGTGACAGGCCTTTTCCGCTCCATTTTAGGAAAATGCCAATCTGAAATTTAGTGAACTTTGTATCGTGAAAAACCCCATTTTGTGAAAAAAAATAATCGCAAAACTGGCTCAATTGGGAAAAATAATCGCATGTAAATAGTGTTTCTTATATTTCAAAGAAGCAGTTAACTGGTAAATAACGACTATTTTGATTACATATTATTAAAATTTTACAAAATATTATGAACATGTATGATAAATTCAGTTTTTTTAAATCTGATTTTGGGGAAAGGGCATGGCCTTTATTGAGGGGAAAAAAGGAAAATCTTAATTAATCAATTTAACATATTTTACTGTTTTTAAAACAAATTCAAGGCAACAGATTCTACACTGGATCAGGTTAACTTATATATTTAAAAGTTAAAAAAAAAATAATTGGAATTGGGAATATTTTTTTTCAATTGGGAAAAAAACAACCAGATTTGCATTGGGAATTGGGCTGAAATTCAAGCCCCGTGGCATAGGGCGGAAAAGGCCTGTGTGACATTGTAAGTTGAAGGTCACATCAAGATTTCAGCACAGTTTCAATAACGCTGCTACTTGTTGTGTGGCATAGGGCGCAAAAGGCCTGTGTGACATTGTAAGCTGAAGGTCACATTAAGATTTCAGCACAGTTTTAATAACGCTGCTACAGTACAGCCAAAGCGGCACAAACATAATCTGCGGCTACGCCACGGCCAGATTATAAGTACGCGGCGGCCGAATCGTGTGTTGACGTGGCGTATCGCCGTGGCACTCGGCATCGATCGGCACAACGACGCCGAGTCTGTATTAACCTTGCGTACTTTCGCGGAGTAAATCCGCCGCATATGTACGCGGCGGATCGAGTCAAAAGATATCCACCTACATGTACATACATGTATGTGTAGCGTAGAATTAATTACGCGCAACTGTTAATGTTTCGTTCGATTATCATAATTAAATTTGTAATCCGAAACACACTTCTGAATTTTAATGTTAACGCGACATTTGGCAAATAATAGCGTCAAATAAACAGTGCTAAAATATCCTTTGTTTCATAAAAAGCGCGCGAAAATTATGCAGACACGTAGAACGTCGTTTGCAAAGTTTGGGTGTATTTTGTGTTGAATAAATACATGTACATCACGTCAGGCGTAAATCGCGTGTTCAGTGAAAAAAAAACGCCCTGATAAGACGTTATTTCATCATCTTTATAAATAGTAACAAATGCCAAAATGTATTAGATACTAAAGGAAATATCGAGAATGTTTGTGAATCGTAAATATTTACCAGCATTTGCTCCAAAACTGGAATATACGGGATTATCGGGTAATTAGTAGCGATATTAACTATATAATATGAACAAAATAAAACGTGTTTATATACGCATATTCAAACAATAGTTATAATAAGCTGATAATTAACAAAACAACAAATACGTCGTCACCGTCTTGATTATTGATGTGGCTTCAAATTGCTAATTTTCTCAGCTTAAATATAATAGCAAAATCAACATGCAATTAATTTATAAATCCACCATATTCTGGAGCCTTGACAACTTGTATGTGCGAAAACATAATTACGTGACCTTGTTTATGTGTGAAATACATACACTACTACATACACTACGGGCGGGAAACAAACTTATTTGGCCAGACACATTAACTATGCTTACATGCATATGCTAATACAATCCGCGCAGAATAAATTTATTAAGATTTTAATTATTATTATAATTGTTCTTTCAAAATTTGTTTACTACATGTAACTAATAATTTTTTAAAGATTTTTTATTTCATGATGCGCATCGACTCGGCATCATGTCGCGGATCGTGGCATGCCTCGGCGGACAGATGCGAAGTTTCGCGGCGAAATGTGACTTGCCGCCGCATACTGACGCGGCTTCAACAACTGACGCGGCATAGACTTGTTTCACCTTGCCGCCGCGGATCGCGAAATACGTTTGTTCCGCTTTGGCTGTACTGTACTTGTTGTGTGGCATAGGGCGGAAAAGGCCTGTGTGACATTGTAAGTTGAAGGTCACATTAAGATTTCAGCACAGTTTCAATAACGCTGCTACTTGTTGTGTGGCATAGGGCGCAAAAGGCCTGTGTGACATTGTAAACTGAAGGTCACATCAAGAAATCAGCACAGTTTCAATAACGCTGCTACTTGTTGTCAAATTTTCTAATTTTGCCACAGTCTAAAAGTTTTGATCTACATGTTTTGAAAATGTCTGAAAACCTAACAATTTTGCTGGGTGGGTCACACCTCTGGTGCTGTGGGGGGCATGGGGGGGGGATGAGAAGACCCTTAAAGCTCCAGAAATTCATTTTTAAGTGGACCACATAATGTTTGTAAGGCACATATTACCATTTGACTTTTTTATGCCCCCCTTGGAAGAAGAGGGGGTATATTGTTTTGCTCATGTCGGTCTGTCCGTCGGTCAATCCACCAGGTGGTTGTCAGACGATACCTCAAGAACGCTTGGGCCTAGGATCATGAAACTTCATAGGTACATTGATCATGACTTGCAGATGACCCCTATTGATTTTGAGGTCACTAGGTCAAAGGTCAAGGTCACGATGACCCGAAATAGTAAAATGGTTTCCGGATGATAACTCAAGAACGCATACGCCTAGGATCATGAAACTTCATGGGTAGATTGATCATGACTCGCAGATGACCCCTATTGATTTTCAGGTCACTAGGTCAAAGGTCAAGGTCAAGGTGACCTGAAAAAGTAAAATGAATTCGGATGATAATTCAAGAACGCATATGCCTAGGATCATGAAACTTCATAGGTAGATTGATCATGACTCGCAGATGACCCCTATTGATTTTCAGGTCACTAGGTCAAATATCAAGGTCACGGTGACCCGAAATAGTAAAATGATTTTCGGATGATAACTCAAGAACGCATATGCCTAGGATCATGAAACTTCATAGGTACATTGATCGTGACTCGCAGATGACCCCTATTGATTTTCAGGTCACTAGGTCAAAGGTCAAGGTCACAGTGACAAAAAACGTATTCACACAATGGCTGCCAGTACAACGGACAGCCCATATGGGGGGCATGCATGTTTTACAAACAGCCCTTGTTCATATAGTTTTAAGACTATGAGTATCCAAGTAAAACTGGCACTGATATTTCAGCAATACGCTAGAATGAATTACAAATCTGAACCACTGGAACAAAGACATTCACCATAAAGGGGTTAAACTATTTGTATAATGTTACTGACTGTTTTCAAAATCCATTATTGTCAAGTGGACCACATAATGAGTCTAAGGTGTATTAGTACAACTTAAATTGTTGACTTTGTTTTAAGACATGAGGGTTAAACAAACTCAGATACCGGTATCAAGTTGCTATCTTCAATATATAAAAAGTTATGGCCAATGTTAAAGTTTTCGGACGGAAAGACCCCATAAATTTGACATTTGACCTTGAATGATGACCTTGACCTTTCACCACTCAAAATGTGCAGCTCCATGAGATACACATGCATGCCAAATATCAAGTTGCTATCTTCAATAGTGAAAAAGTTATGGCCAATGTTAAAGTTTTTTCAGACGGACGGACAGACTGACTGACATACTGACGGACAGTTCAACTGCTATATGCCACCCTATAACAGGGACATAAAAATAGCTCAAAATGGCTAGGAAGTGCATGAAGGCTGAACTGTCTGAAAATAATGTTGAAAAAAATTATTGATATATATTTAAGAAAAAGAACAGAGAAATTCAGCTGTGAATACAGTCAATCTTGTGCTTGCGACCACTTGAATTAAGCGACTTTTGTCTTATGCGACCACTTTAAATCCCGCCAGAGCGTTTTACCTATATTTTCATATTGTATTAAGCAACTTTTGTCCTCTGACCAGCAACCGCTGATTTTAGTGCATTTTGATGCCCGAGTCTTGAATTAAGCGACCGCTTTAAGGTAAAAGAGGTAAATCTGTTGACCAATCAGGAACAAATCAGTGTTGATTGTTTATCTAAGCCGATAACATGAACGATGACATTTTTGCTGTGATTTCACACCAGCCATTTTCCTTTGTCTCGATGACTGGTTCTGACCGGTGTTAATGCTGACTGCGTATCAGTTTTTGGTGTCAAATAATACAGTGAGGTATTGCCAACAGTCTACGGGTTAGAGTTTACCATCAGGAACGTTAAGTGACAAATTTGATCGCCGATTTTATTGCAGAAACAATGCGCCAACGCGACAAACATTTTCACAGTGTTCTCGAGAGGTGTAAAAAATAAACTATTAATCGGTAACATGTAGCGAAATCTGTTCATTAAAAAATGTAATTGTTATAATGCTAATTAGTTTGTGTTAGCAAATTTTCCAATCAGGCGTGTTTATTTAGTTTTCAATCAAGGTGTTTTATTTATTTTGGAATTCCCTATGTACCATAATCGAGTCAGATATATATAAGCTTACCTTCAGAAATTAAAATGTCAAAACCGAAAGTATTAACGTTAAATGAGAACATATATTCGGGTATTGGAAGTGTCGAAGAGTAAAAGTGCACGTAAATTTAATCGCGAATGAGTTTGGAGTCGGAAAAACCCATTCTCCATGCAAACCATTTACATTGTATTTAGAATTAGAGAGAACAAATACAACTTATTTTAAGTAAAAAATTGGTTTATTCATTTTATTTATATTTACATTCATTTCATTACAAAAGCAGAAATCGCTGTGTCAAAAAGAGATAATCCGATATCTAGATTTAAAATCAAAGGTCTGCATTCATCACAAATGGCCTTTTTTTAATTTAAAGACCATTCTATTAAGAGACCACTTTTGGTAACACCCTTTAGTGGTCTCTAAATACAAGATTGACTGTATTACATTCATACTTACATGTGTATTCATATTATAAATATCATAACAAATAAAAGTGTGATTTTTGTTTTCCCCTTTTAATAAAAAACGACGCGTTTTTTGCATTTGGACGGGCCCCTCCACCATTCTCCTATTTGTGAAAAAACACACTGATTCTTGACGTAGAAACACAATGAAATGACGTACATAATCTCCATATTGCCATCTGTCCATGCTTCAAGTTTCTTGAAGAAATATGAAGAACTTTTTAAGTTATCGCAGGGTCCAGAAATGTGTGACAGACTGACGGACACACAAAGCGCAAACCATAAGTCCCCTCCGTTGAAACCGGAAGGGGACAATAAAGAGTACTTATATTATGTGTAGTTATACTAAAACAAATGTACCGCTAGTGCTGTTTGGTATATGTAATATACAGAGTCTGGTAGACTGCAATATTTTGTGCATTAAATCTTTATTGCACAAATCTGTGAAGACAGAAGCCATCTTCGTTTTTAGTTTCAAATTTTTCAAAATTTATAGAAAGTAAGGAATATAGAAAGTACATCGCATTACTCAACCAAGACCCAGTGAAAATAAATCATTATACATATTATCTTATTAGGTAAATATTGTTTGGAAATATGACACTACCTATATTATTTCAATTGCTGCCAAAAATATGCAGTCAATTGAAAACCAAGATGGCATATCAGTCCTGTTTAAACACACATGTCGATCTAAAAAGTTATCTCAAACAACATATCTGGGAATCTAGTTAAATCTATGGGATAAACAAATAAGGCAGAATATACAAATTTGAAGCAAGAAATATCGGAGATAATTGTCAACATAGCTCTCTCAAAGGAAGATTTATATATGGGTTTATGGAAAGACTGTGCATGACATAAAATGCTATATCAAAGACATATATTTTAATGCTTTTATTCCTGTGGTAAAGTGGTAAACGCTTAATAACTTACACATGTCATGTGGGGAAGGCAGTGATTGAAAAACTGATTACATCACAAATGTTGTTCAATAGGTTCTAACATGAACGCGTTCTCCGAATACGTAACGCATATTGTTCAATATGTCCTAACATGAATATGTTCTCTGATTAAATCACAAATATTGCACAATATGTCCTAACATGAATATGTTCTCTAGATTGTCTGTGCAAACCAATATTATGATACCAGATCATGTTACCTCGACCTTTAAAACTTTATATGCTTATCACTTTCCACCAAAGAAATCACTGAACCTTGTGACATTAAACTTTGACCGTTGCTCCAAAACATTACCAGGTGCATTAAGTTTTTCACAAATAACCATCAAACTAATCTGCAAGATTGTACACCAATGCATTCACTAGATATCAAGCAAAACAAAAAAGTCTACATACCGACCAACCCAAGGTGGGCATGTACACAGCAATATACAAGCCAATTATACCGACCAACCCAAGGTGGGCATGTACACAGCAATATACAAGCCAATTATACCGACCAACCCAAGGTGGGCATGTACACAGCAATATACAAGCCAATTATACTGACCAACCCAAGGTGGGCATGTACACAGCAATATACAAGCCAATTCTTCGAATAGAAACTTAAGCTTCATTGGTCATTGTCAGCCTCGGGTATTGCTTAAATGTACCCAGGATACTCCTAAGTATACTTCAATGTACCCTGGGTATGAAAAATATACTGAAACGTACCCGGAAATTATAACACTAAATTGGTCGTTATCGCCTTTTTTTCAAATTATTTATGTTCATATTTATGTCAATATTTTGTAAAATGGCCTTTATATTATAGAAACTTTTGAGGAACTTTTTTTCAAAGACAAATTTGTTTCGTATTCCGTAGGGCGTTAAACAACATTGGATTTCAAGTGGAAATAAAACTCAGGTACAGTCTAAATTGACTGGGTACGTGTTAGTATATTTTTCGTACCCGGGGTACATAAAATATTCTTAAGAGTACCCAGAGAACATGTTATAAGAAGCACCCAAGCCGACAATGACCAATCGAGCAAAACTTAAGTACATATATAGGAACTCAACAAACTTGATTTTAAAAGTGTTGTATTATTTAAATTAAAGTTATTCAAGAATGCCAATATCAAAACTACTATTTCACACAAGTCTGACAGGCCAATTGCAAAATAAGTAATACAAATAAAATTTTGATAAGTTTCCAATGCTTATTGGAATTGGTTAAATAAACCATTGGCTTATTTGCTTAAATATCGTATTGAACATTCTTCAGCTTAAAGGATAATGAAAACTAATATTTGTGGATATTTTAACATGTCTATTTCACACAAAGGACTCTTCTTTAGTCCAGTATCTCATTTGCTGATCTATTCAAAATATTGTGAGGAATATTGATTAGTTTTAAAACATAATAGAAACTTGTTGGACCAAAGAACATTTTTTTTTTCTCAATAAAGCTGTTTGAAATATTTGTGAACTAAAGGATTACAGTGGCTTAAAGGGGTATAAACAACGATATTTTCAACTTACCATCAACATTATTTATGAAATACATATTCTCGCTTTTCAAGCAGATATTTATAAAAGAACTTTGTTATATTTATGAATTTTTTTAGACTAGAGGGCATTCTGCCATTGATCGCTCACCTCTGTTATGGGCATGGCCAATCTTTACCCCAGGGGCATGTGTTGAACAGTTTTTTCTCAAGGACCAAAATCTGAGGTCATATAACACATCAAATGTGTATGTTAAGTTGATGTACAATGTAAAATATTTAAGTCTCAACAACTACAGAGAAGGCAGATTTTGACCCCAAAGAAGGATTTAATCAAACTTAGTACAGGACCACTTTATGATGTTACATGCCAAATATTACACCTCTGACTTGGCCTGTAGATACGATTTTAAAAATATTTTAACTATGCAGGTATGTATCAATTATGTGACAGTGGAGCACTTCCACTTTAGAAACCCAGGGGAAATAAACAGTCTTTTCAGTGGAACACATTTTGATTTCACATACAAAATATCAAAGCTGTATGCATTGTGGATTATCAGAAGAAGTTATTATGCTAAATAAATCCATGCAAAATGTGATTCTTGGGGCATGGCCATTTTTCTTTCCAAAGGGCTCCATTTAAACATCTTTGTACAGGATCTATCAGATGTGACATACCAACTATTTGGTCTGAGACTTATGAATCATATTTTTTAAGTCATAAGTCTTTAATAACTCATGTAACTCATGACCTTTGACCTTGAGCTGCAACTGTTCACTTAGGATTATTGTATTAATGAGTGACACATGGTATGGACAAGGAAGATAATATTCCTAAGTTAAATTAAAATTTTTCCAGGCATGTTTATGTTACAAATCAGACACATGAACCTAGAGCATGGAAGCTTTCGGGGACACATTTTCTGGTAGTCAGGGAAGATTAAATATGAAATGACATTAAATTCCTTCTAGGAATGCAAACATTACAGAGATTATATTTAGACAGACAGAATACACACACATGCACACACACCAGAACTCAGGCATAGATGGACAGTGTGACTAATATACGCCCTCCTTCAGGGGCCTAAACATGCCCAAATCTGTGTGAACACATGCCTTTAATTGCTGATCACCATTGCATTTTAAATTGAAAGGTTCAGATATGGTACTCATATTGGAACCATTAATACTTAAGTCCAAGGCTTCAAGTTACATGTCAAGTATGATATGAAAGAAATTCGATTGATTGTAGATCTTTTTCAAATTGCCTGACACTACACTCACACAAAGAAATTTGCAGAGTGATTATATCTAATTTATATATTTCAATGTTCAGATATTCAATGGGTAGGGTAATCTGATTATAGGAGCTATTGAAGCATGGGTACTGAATAATTTTTAAATGTCATAATTGGACCATAGAACATTTTTAGGCATAGCATTTCAATTATTATTATTCAAGTGTGTTATCAATTCAAATGATCAAATAAGCAATCCCAATTTTGTGCCATTAGTATAGTCAAGAGAAATATGTTAATAGATCTGTTATTCAGCTTTTAAAAATGTATTTCACATTTCAATAAACCTAAGTTAAATGTAATACTCCATGGACATTTCTGTTTGCAAAATTCTTTTAAAGCTATTGAGTTGGTCACAAGTGATACATTATCTAGTGCTACTAAATTTCTTAATTTTATAATCATACATGTACTTCAAATAGTGTATATAAACCATTAACTGCAATAATGGGGTTAGGATATTCCATGGTTTTAGATAGAGTTAAGTACCAGTCAGAATATTGTTGGTCTAACAGTAAGTGGTTATTTGTTGGAAGAAAGTGTCGAGACAATGAAAATAAATGAATGCCAGAATTTGTATCGGGATATCTGTATGTAATATCTGAATACTATAATGATAACCATATAAATCAGTAATAATGGCTGAGATATTAAGTCTTGTTTGTATATTCTTTTAGCAAAGATCTTTAATTAATAATAAGTCATATATAATAACTGTATATGCAAACAAATCACTTTTGACGAATAATTACTAGGGATGGGACCGAATATTTGAAGAATCGAAAATTGGCCGAATATTCAAATCCAAAATTTATAATAGAATATTCTATTGTTATGCAAATATACTTCTAAACAAGTTATACCTACATGTACAAAGTCACAGTTCCGGTTAAGTGCAGACGACTTTCCTATATAAGTCATTGTTTTGATAAAAGCTGCCATCAATAAACGAGACGAAAATTAGCAACCAGGAGGGCATAAGGAGAGGGACCAATCGCCAATTTTCTTATGATGCAATATGTACAAACTATTTTCTGAGAATCAGTTGAAAATGAAAATGAATTTATGTGAAACATCAATGTGTGTTGATAAGCATTTAATTTGTTTGATATACACAATCTGTGTTTTGACAGGTCTTTTTACCTCTGGTTGTATAAAAGACATTGCCTTTGGATTTGATTGGGTCGTAGTCCGCTTTTATTTCAGTGCGAGACATCTATTAATAGCAATAAGCGACCCATATCATAAAACATCACGGTGTGAATGCCTAATAAATTCAATAATTTGCCGATAAATTGCTGATAAGGTGTCAAAAACTCCACTGGTGCACTGGAGTAGAAGTAGATGGTAATAAGGGGCAATAAAGGGATTTATTAGTGATAGTAAGTTTTACCAAGACAGACCTTGAATAGCCATTTTTATTATTAATTTATAGAACGTTCGTTGTGTTTAAGCAATGTTTGGCCAAATTGTCCCATACAGTACAGCCAAAGCGGAACAAACTTATTTCGCGATCCACGGCGGCAAGGTGAAATGAGTCAATGCCGCGTCAGTCGTTGAAGCCGCGTCAGTATGCGGCGGCAAGTCGCATTTCGCCGCGAAACTTTGCATCTGTCCGCCAAGGCATGCCACTATCCGCGACATGATGCGGAGTCGATGCGCATCATGAAATAAAAAATCTTTTAAAAATTATTAGTTACATGTAGTTAACAAATTTTGAAAGAACAATAATAATAATTAAAATCATAATAAATTTATTGAGCGCGGATTGTATTAGCATATACATGTAAGCATAGTTAATGTGTCTGGCCAATTAAGTTTGTTTCCCGCCGGTAGTGTATGTATTTTACACATAAACAAGGTCAAGTAATTATGTTTTCGCACAAACAAGTGGTCAAAGCTCCAGCATATGGTGGATTTATAAATTAATTGCATGTTGATTTTGCTATTACATTTAAGCTGAGAAAATTGGCAGTTTGAAGCCACATCAATAATCAAGACGGTGACGACGTATTTGTTGTTTTGTTAATTATCAGCCTATTATAACTATTGTGTGAATATGCGTATATAAACACGTTTTATTTTGTTCATATTATATAGTTAATATCGCTACTAATTACCCGATAATCCCGTATATTCCAGTTTTGAAGCAAATGCTGGTAAATATTTACGCTACACAAACACTCTCGATATTTCCTTTAATATCAAAAACATTTTGGCATTTGTTACTATTTATAGAGATGATGAAATAACGTCTAATCGGGGCGTTTTTTTTCCCACTGAACACACGATTTACGCTTGATGTGATGTTCATGTATTTATACAACACAAAATACACCCAAACTTTCCAAACGACGTTCTACATGTCTGCATAATTTTCGCGCGCTTTTTATGAAACAAAGGATATTTTAGCACTGTTTATTTGACGCTAGAATTTGCCAAATGGCGCGTTAGCATTAAAATTCGAAAGTGTGTTTCGGCTCATTCAGGTTTTTTCCGCCCTATGCCACGGGTCCGAAATTCGGTCCTATTCCCAATGCAAATCTGGTTGTTTTTTTCCCAATTAATTTTTTTTTCCCAATTCCCAAAAAAAAAACAAAAAAAATTATTATTTTTTTTTTACCTTAAAATATAAAAGTTAACCTGATCCGGTGTAGAAAATAGAAAGTGTTGCATAATTAAATTATCTGCTGCCTTGAATCAATGTTTTAAAAACTGTAAAATATGTTAATGATTATTTAAGACTTTCCTCAAAATCCGGCGCTTCGCACGATGTTTTTTCACCTAAAAAAAGGCCAGGCCTCTTCCCCAAATTCACATTAAAAAAAATGCACTTATCTCACATGTTCATAATACTTTGTAAAATTTTAATAATAAGTTATCAAAATAGTCGTTATTTACCAGTTAACGGCTTCTTTGAAATATAAGAAACACTATTTACATGCGATAATTTTTCCCACTTGAGCCAATTTTGCGAATAATTTTTCCCCAAAAATGGGAGTTTTCACGACGCGAAATTCCCAAAATTCCAGTGAGGCATATTCCCAAAATGGAGTGGAAAAAGCCTGGGATTACAAATTTAATAATGCTTATCGAACGAAACATTAACAGTTGCGCGTAATTAATTCTACGCTACACATACATGTATGTACATGTAGGTGGATATCTTTTCACTCGATCCGGCGCGTACGTATGCGGCGTATTTACTCCGCGAAAGTACGCGAGGTTAATACAGACTCGGCGTCGTTGCGCGGATCGATGCCAAGTGCCACAGCGATACGCCGCGTCAACACACGATTCGGCCGCTGCATACTAATAGTCTGGCCGTGGCGTAGCCGCGGATTATTTTTGTGCCGCTTTGACTGTACTGTATCATGACGCCGGACCAAATACCCCAAAAGCAGGACTGTCCCACTGAGATCGGGACGTATGCCATGTTTGTGTTCAATGCTTTATCCATTATATTTAATCAATGTTTATTTAATCAGAATTTAGTTGCTCAAATATTAACCAATTAAGTCGTTGTGGTTCTTAATTCTAGAAAAAAAAAGCGAAAACAAAAGCATAAATATTATTGATGGAAAGTAATCCGAATCAATTAGAAGTATTGAAATAAAGTTAAATTAAGGTTATAAAATTTTTGGAAATATCGTATATCTTATGAAAATAAACATCATTTTTTTAAAAGGAAGAAATAATTATCAATAATCTTTTTTCTAAAATTGTTACTATAAAGTGTTCCAAAGCTGCACATATGATACGATCTACATGTCTAGTGGTATTAGTGGAATTTGGACGAGCACGTTGCTCCGGATGGTCATGATATATGGTTTAAAAATCGAATATATTCGAATAATGACAAACAAATATTCAAATATCATTTTCAGTATTCGTTCCCATCCCTAATAATTACCGATCAAATTACTAAAATCCATAAGAAAGTGACACGTGTACTAGCGTTTTCCCATTATTGCAATATATAACAGCGGGTGATAGCTGATATCAGCATATGCATACATGTTAATCCAACATTCAGATGTTTGCTTTATATATAGTACATGTACCAAGCCTTTTCAATATTGTTGTAAGTCACAGTAAGAAAAACAGTTTTTTGTAAAAAATATATGGTTTCTTTCTATATATATCTTCAAGTTAATCGCAATTAATAAATGTGTGTGCGTAAAACATTATTATGGCTTTCTATTAAATTATTAGAACCCAAATTTATTATAAACATGAGTGCCAAACTGTCACAAGATACGCCTGTTTGAAGGTTTTTGACAACTTGATAACATTTTACCATGACCCATAATTGAACTTAACCTACATATCATCTAGACACAACTTCTGACCAAATTTGGTGAAGATTGGATTAAAACTTCTTCAATTAGAGAGCGGGCACCATGCTAAATGCTTGAAATGCACTAAGAAACCTAATGACCTAGTTTTTGACCCAGCATGACCCATATTTAAACTTGACCTAGATATCATTTAGACACAACTTCTGACCAAATTTGGTGAAGATCAGATGAAAACTACTTCAATAAGAGAGTGGACACCATGCTAAAGCCTTGAAATGCACTAAGTGACACATGACCTAGTTTTTCACCCGGCATGACCCATATTCGAACATGACATTAATATTGTCTAGAAACAACTTCTGACAAAGTTTGGTGAAGATCGGATGAAAAATACTTCAATTAGAGAGCAGAAACCATGCTAAATCCATGGAATGCACTAAGTGACCCCGTGACCTAGTTTTTGACCTGGCATGACCCATATTTGAACATGACCTAGATATTGTCTAGATACAACTTCTGACCAAGATTGGTGAGGATCAGATGAAAACTACTTCAATAAGAGAGCAGAAACAATGCTTAATCCTTGAAATGCACTAAGTGACCCTGTGACCTAGTTTTTGATCTGGCATGACCTGTATTGGAACTTGACCTAGATATTGTCTAGATACAACTTCTGACCAAGTTTGGTGAAGATCGGATGAAAACTATTATAAAAAAGAGAGCGGAAACCATGCTTAATCCTTGAAGTGCACTAAGTGACCCCGTGACCTAGTTTTTGACCTGGCATGACCTATGATGAAAACTATTTGAAATAGAGAGCGGAAGCTGCTGTGGCTGCCACCGCCTGCCCGCCAAGGGTGAAACTATAATATGTCCCGTTTTGAAAAACGGGCATATAAGTTTGTGTGTAGTTATTTGGTTTAGTCTGGTATACTAAATGACAATTCAATAGAATTGCGTTGTTTACTTAAATGGACTTGTTCACAGATTTTTGGGGTAATGGGCATCTAACATTGACACTAGGATTATTTCTGTTTATAAATCTGAAATTCTACTATTAATACTTACATAACATAATGGTTTTAACCCATGCCCTGAAGGTCTTAGGATGCTCATGTAAGGAATTTGCAAATTATATTAGCATGGGTGTAAATAATGTATATTTGTTAACGCAATATCTTCATAAAAAATGTGTTACTTTATAAAAGTATTCATACATATTGGATATTGATGTTTTACATGCATGCTTTAAGTTTTAAACTGTTTGGGCCTTACAGTTATCACAATAGGATGTGTAAATACCAAATATGAACTGTTTGGGTATTACAGTTACACTTTGAATGAAAATATAACAAGGGCTGTTTGTAAAACATGTATGCCCCCCATATGGGCTGTCAGTTGTAGTGGCAGCCATTGTGTGAATGTTTTTTGTCACTGTGACCTTGACCTTTGACCTAGTGACCTGAAAATCAATAGGAGTCATCTGCCAGTAATGATCAATGTACCTATGAAGTTTCATGATCCTCGACCTAATTATAGTTGAGTTATCATCAGGAAACCATTTTACTGTTTCGAGTCACTGTGACCTTGACCTTTGACCTAGTGACCTGAAAATCATTAGGGTGATCTTCCAGTCATAATCAATATACCTATGAAGTTTCATGATCCTAGGCGTAAGCATTATTGAGTTATCATCCAGAAACCATTTTACAATTTTGAGTCACTTTGACCTTGACCTTTGACCTAGTGACCTGAAAATCAATAGGGGTCTTCTGCCAGTCATGATAAATGTACCTATGAAGTTTAAGGATCCTAGGCATAAGCATTCTTGTGTTATCATCCGGAAACCATTTTACTATTTCGAGTCACTGTGACCTTGACCTTTGACCTATTGACCTGAAAATAAAAAAGGGGTAATCTGCCAGTCATGATCAATGTACCTGTGAAGTTTCATGATCCTAGGCCTAAGCATTCTTGAGTTATAATCAGGAAACCATCTGGTGGACGGACCGAAGGACCAACCGACGGACTGACATGTGCAAAACAATATACCCCCTCTTCTTCGAAGGGGGGCATTAATATCTTTAAGGTACGGACCAATATAAAACGAAATGTTCTTATTGTTTATTATTACTTTCAAATTTCAACAATTTGTGAGATTAACTGTAAATGTTAAGGCATCTTACTTATAATAGCTCTATGCTCAAATATGTGCTCAAGTACTCTTATAACATGTCATAAAGACCACCCTAGATAACTTATAACCTTTTGTTAATTATATTTTAGGGCTATGCCACAATGTTTTACAACAAGAGGGCCATGATGGCCCTGAATCGCTCACCTGACTCATTAAGATCAGATGAAAACTATGACCTCTATTGTCTACACAATGTTTTTCTATGATTTGACCTAGTGACCTAGTTCCTGACTCTAGATAACCCAAATACAATCCCAATCCAGATTTCATCAAGATAAACATTCTGACCACAGTTCATAAATATTGGATGAAAACTGTGACCTCTATTGTCAACACAAGGTTTTTCTATTTATTTGACCTAGATTTTTACCCCAGATGACCCAAATACAATCCCACCCAGATTTCATCAAGAATTCTGACCAAATTTCATAAAGGTTGGATGAAAACTGTGATCTCTAATGTCTACACAAGGTTTTTCTATTATTTGACCTAGTGACCTAGTTTTTGACCCCAGATAACCCAAATAAAATCCCAACCCAGATTTCATCAAGATAAACATTCTGACCAAATTTCATAAAGATTGGATGAAAACTGTGACCTCTATTGTCTACAGAAGGTTGTTCTATTATGTGACCTAGTGACCTTGTTTTTGACCCCAGATGACCCAAATACAATCCCAAACCGGATTTCATCAAGATAAACATTTTGACCAAATTTCATCAAGATTGGATGCAAACTGTGACCTCTACTGTCTACACAAACAAATTGTTGACAGACGGACGCACGGACACACGAAGGCACGCACAACGGACGCCGGACATCACACGATCACATAAGCTCACTGTGTCACTTCATGACAGGTGACCTAAAAATATGTGTCGGAGATAAACATGAACAGTTGTGGTTAAAATCCCATAGAAACAAGGGCTGTTTGTAAAACATGCATGCCCCCCTATATGGGCTATAAGTTGTAGTAGCAGCCATTGTGTGAATACGTTTTTTGTCACTGTGAATGGTGGTGGTGGTGGTGGTGGTGGTGGTGGTGGTGGTGGTGGTGGTGTAGTAGTAGTAGTAGTAGTAGTAGTAGTAGTAGTAGTAATAGTAGTTGTAGTAGTAGTAGTAGTAGTAGTAGTAGTAGTAGTAGTAGTAGTAGTAGAAGTAGTAGTAGTAGTAGTAGTAGAAGTAGTAGTAGAAGTAGTAGTAGTAGTAGTAGTAGTAGTAGTAGTGGTAGTAGTAGTAGTAGTAGTGGTAAAAGTAGTAGTAGTAGTGGCAGTAGTAGTAGAAGTAGTAATAGTAGACGTGGTGGTGGTGGTGGTGGTGGTGGTGGTGGTGGTGGTGGTGGTGGTGGTAGTAGTACTAGTAGTAGTAGTACTAGTAGTAGTAGAAGTAGTAGTAGTAGTAGTAGTATTAGTAGTAGTAGTAGTAGTAGTAGTAGTAGTAGTAGTAGTAGTAGTAGTGGTAGTAGTAGTAGAAGTAGTAGTAGTAGTAGTAGTAGTAGAAGTACCGTAAATTTGCAGCCATAAGTCGACCTAAAAACGCTGCCAAAATTGACTTAAAAAGTCAACTCGACTTATGGATGAGGTACTAAATAAAAAAAATAAAAAAACATATTTCTGTACCGTTTTTTTAAAAGTAATAAATCTCTGAAGCGGAGGAATGATGACTGTTTACGGGAAGGCCGACTCGTCTTTTACTTATATGTCCGCCGATAACAAAATATTCATGTTTACATTGGTTTTTAATTCATTAATCTTCGTAATAAGTCCAAATAAAAACATGTAAAAATAACTTCGAAAATATTAAACATTTGTGACATACGGTAAAGTGGTGAAAATTATACATAGCAATTTGTCTATTGATACATCGCCCGCTGTCTGCTAAGAACAATAGTAAATCGACTGCTGACACTTGTACCCATTTAAAGTTAATCCGTGTAAATACAAACTGTCAACAGTTGCAGGTGTCTTTATGCCACCAATTATCGCTTCTCGGCCTTTGACTAAGATCAAAGTGTAAAGTATAGTGTTGGCATCCTTTCGATCATTTGTCTATATTGCGTCACGCCTAAAATAGTTATCCGTTAATGATATGCACAACGGTTCTGCTACAAACTACTTCTGACCAATCAAAAATAATTACTTGATCGTTGGATACGCCTTTAACCAATCGCTATTGTTCAACTTCACATGGTATATTTTTTGATTGGATGAAGGTGTGGTTTCGTTGATTTATTCACAACTGTCCCACAATTTATGCATAATCGTTTCGTAAATAAATAGATCTTATCTGATTAAAGATTTCATTCATTGAATGATTATAATAATATAACGCACTCACCCTGAATTATTAAAAAGTGTAATTGGACATATCAAAAACACAATTACTTTGGATCATCTGCTTAGTATTATCAGATAAGACGTTTTTCCAGAATGCAAAAAATATTCCTCGGGTATCTCGTGATTTACGAATATGTATATAACAGTCGAATAGCGAGCGATGCGAGTGTTGGTAAATTCACGTGTTTCACGCATAATGGCGAAAGCGTTGTTGATTATTTGAGAGCAAGTTACAATTATTTTTACCATATAATGAATTTCTGCGTTCAAGATTTTACCGATTTTTCACATCAATAGCACTAACATTTGAATACAAAAATATCTGCTCATAATATAAACACTGAAAGTTATTACGTTAAATGGGATACTAATTTTGATTTGTGAAATATATATTAAGTTCGAAATAATAAATGATATGTTATTATGATTTTGAACAATAAAATATATTTTTCGTTATAATAAATCATTGAAACGTTGAATGTTTCGTTTTAAATATATTCTTATTATTAATATCCCAAAAAATGTCAACTGCCGGTATAGAAGCCCTCAGAACCATGACTAAAACGTCACTTAAACATGTCCGAGATAAAGGAAATTTACCCCCCGACTTATGGCAGAGTCAAGGCAAAAAACCAAGTTTTTCTAGCCACATTATACCCCTCGACTTATGGCCGAGGTAGACTTATGGCCGCGAATGTACGGTAGTAGTAGTAGTAGTAGTAGTAGTAGTAGTAGTAGTAGAAGTAGTAGTAGTAGTAGTAGCAGTAGCAGTAGCAGTAGCAGTAGCAGCATTACAAGACCAATACTTAAGAATGATCAAATGGGAAAAGGTAACATAGCACCGGCAGTAAATATGGGGTTCATTTACAGGTCAGATTTGGAATCTCTGATGTAAAATGAGATTTTGAATGAATTAAAGGGAGGCAAATCTGTAATAAAAAGAACATGCATAAACCGTAGTTGTTTCCCTTGTTTGAACCATGCTAAATCCTTACAAGTTTGGAAAGAATTGGATGAAAAATTTGGACTTTATTGCATAAACACCATTTTCTCAATTCAAGGGGAGGTAATTCTGTACTTCATGGACCAATAATGCTCATTTTTTGTAGGGTTCGTGTCCTCATTGATATAAAGACACTGTGCAAATTTGGAAAGGATCGGACAAAAAATGTGGAAGATTTTTGAAAGTTTTCACAAAATAGGCAAAAACGAATAAACATGCAAAGTTCAACGAGCTCCTGCGGCCATGTTTTTTGACGAATCAAATTTCTTTGAACAACTTTTTCAGGGGAGCCCTCAAAGGTCATCCCTGTGAAATTTTTTGAAAATCTGATGAGTGGTTTCTGACAAGAAGATTTTTTAAGGTTTTTACCATATATGGTCATGGCGGCCATCTTGGTTATGTGATCAAATTTTTTTTAACAATTCTTTTGTCCCATGACCTAGGGATGCTCCACATGAAATTTAGTTGAAATTGGCTCAATGGTTTAGTAGAAGAAGATGTTTACAAATTGTTTACAGACGGACGGACGGACGGACGGACGGACGCCGGACGCTGAGTGATCACAGTAGCTCACCTCGAGCTATCGCTCAGGTGAGCTAAAAACGGACCACTGGTACAAAGAAAGCCACCATTGAGGGGGTTTTCACTTGTCAGGCTATTGGTATAGGATTACTGCCTTGGTCTCAAACTTTATTATTGTCTAGTAGACCACATAATGCGTTTCAGGCATATTGTTACCACTTAACTGGTTGACATTGTTTTAAGACTACGAGGGTCAAGGTAAAACTGTTTTCTTTATGGCAATTATACATAAGAACATATCTTAAAGCTGTAGTATAATTAATATAAAAATCGAAAAAATCAAATAAAATGTGTCTTTAAATTGTAGTTCAGAGAACAAATTAGGCATGTTATATATACACTGATAAAACTGAGCATAAAATACACACAAACACTAAGAGGTGACTATGTTTATCTTACTCAAACTCACAAGTTCAACAAGAGGGCCAAGATGGCCCTAGTTCGCTCACCTGAGAGGAGTCAGTTTTTTCAATCTTCACCAAACGTCAAACTTGACCTAGATATTGTCCAGACAAACATCCTGGTCAAGTTTCATCATTATTGAACCAAAACTCTGGCATATGGAGTGATTTTGTTTTTGTAAGATTTGACCTGGTGACCTATATTTGGAGTAGACCCCCCTTACCAAACATCAAACTTTGCTTACAAACATAAATATTATGACCAAGATTCATACAATCTGAAACAAAATTGTGACCTCTAGAGTGTTTACAAGGATTTTGTATAATATAATGAAAATTCGGACAGTATAAGGGCAATAATTATGGCATTAATTATGTGATATATATATAAAACCAATCTTTTCACCAAGTTTCATGATGATTGGACAAAAAATATGACTTCTAGAGTGTTCACAAGCTTTTTTTACTATATAATATAAGAAAAATGCCCCCCCCCCCCCCCTGGCAGCCATGTTATTCAAATGACCGGAACCATTTTCAAACTCAACTCTCATATCAAGGAAACAAATGTTCTGACCAAATTTCATGAAAAATGGGCATAAAATGTGACTTCTAGAGTGTTCACATGTTTTCACAGTGTACATATAGAGAAAAATGCCCGCCCACTGGCGGCCATGTTTTTTTCACCGATCTGGATCATTTTCGAACTCGTCCGAGATATCAATAAAACCAATGTTTTGACCAACTTTCATGATGATTGGGCAAAAATTGTGACTTCTAGAGTGTTTACAAGGTTTCTCTATAGCCAAATAAGGAAAACTGCCCTGCCCACTGGGAGCCATGTTTTTCAACGGACCGGAACCACTTTTGAACTCAACCAACATATCATTAAGACAAACATTTTGACAAAGTTACATGAAGATTAGGCATGAAATGTGACTTCTACAGTGTTTACAAGTTTTTTCATTTTTTTGACCTAGTGTCCTAGTTTTTGACGCTGCACAACCCAGTTTCAAGCTTGACCAAGATTTTATTGGGACAAAGCTTCTGACCAAGTTTCATGAAGATTGGACAATAAATGTGGCTTCTAGAGTGTTTACGAACAAATATGGACGGACAGACGGACAGATGACGGACAAAGACGGTCACAAAAGCTCACCTGAGCAATCAGGTGAGCTAAAAAGACACCAATGTACATGTACTCACTGAATTTCACTTCTCAGACTGAGTTGTTCTTTAAGAATATGACCATGTTAAGTCACATGCAGCTCTAGAACTTCAAGTGTGAAATGTTGAATTAAAAAAGCTCTCACACTAAGAACATGTTCAATGCCGTTCGTGATTGTCAATTACTTGTGGTTGTAATAATGTTTAAAACAAGAGCACTGCATAACAGGTGCCAACGCTCGGCTGTGGGTGCAGTTTTGAATAAATGAAAGCTTGTTTGATTTAAAAAAAATTAAGAGGTCACAGTGACCTAGACCTTTGACCTAGTGATCCAAAATTGGGTGTGGCAAGAAGAACTCATCAAGGTGCATCTACGTATGAAGTGTCAATGATGTAGGTGAAAGCACTTTGATTTTAGAGCCAAGCACTTTGATTTTAGAGCCAATGTTAAGCTTTTAGCACGGCAGACAATGGAAAGACACGACACGACGACGGACACGACGAGCTGGCTATGAAAATACCTCGGGTTTTCTCCGAAAACAGCCAAGCTAAAAATATAGCCTACATGATAAACATTGAACCTGCACTTAGCACAAGGTTCTGCCTGTCAATGTTTTTAAGGTCTTCTGATGGGTCCTGATTCAGTTATCAACTCTTCTATTATATTAAATTTGAATTGTTCTTGTACAAAGATATTGAATGAAGTGATGTTTAATTGACAGCACATGTACACTACACGACTCATTATTTTTGCATACATCTTGCATCACTTTGTGATTGATGCAATGTGACAAATTGCGGTGATTCCAAGCGACAAGAAAACTTGGGTGACATATCTGCGATTCTATGGTGACCGTCGCGTGATGTATCTCGCTGTAAGGCAATCAGCGCGAATCACCGCGAACCGCCGTGAAATATTTTTTTTGCCATTTGCGTTGACGGTTACACTTACATGTAACATATAAACTAACATTATACATTGCAATAATAAACCTTTTTGTTATTGTTGTATACAATGAGCATATGAGCTAAAATACACGCATGGTGGTTGACTGCCTAAAAGTAGAATTATGCTATAATTATTTATTTTCTGTTTCAGGCTCCAATGCAGATAACTGGTGTTACTCGTGTTACTTTCAGAGCGTTGTACATACATTCACAATGCTTGATATGCTTAAATAACATTACTGTTCTATTTTTGATTATATGTTAACATGGTAACCAAAGATGGCGAAGATCACAGCTTCATTTCTTTATCCGTCCGTTTAACCAATTTTTATCTCTTAGAGGTTAAACGACCTTCAACAGCTAATTGGTGTTAATCTGTTGTGTAATGTCAATAAAGGTGTGAACAACTCGCGAGTCAGTGTTTATTACATGTATTCCCTAACAGAGCAGTACATGTAAAAAAAATAAATGAAACAATCCAGACGATGCATTTACATGTTAACTTAGTGTAACTGTTAACAGATATTCAATTTTATTTTTACCCATTGTCAGAAAGTCCCCGGGGAGCAAGTTTTTTACATGACTGTGTTAAATGATGCAATTAAAACATTTTTTTGTACATGATCATATTGCATTCAATCTAAATTTAAATTCGCTCGTCCAATAAAAGCTGTGTCCCATAATGCACTGTACTCTTTACACTTCTGAAAAATTGCGCAGACATATGGTTGTGTTTATGAAATTCTTAAAGGTATTTATCATCATAAATGTTTAAGATTATTTTTTCGCAAGTGATGTTGCAATTATATTGGATTTTCATATTAACGTGAACATTAGACAAGAGACCCAGGGCCATGATGGCCCTGAATCGCTCACTTGACTAACATCAACTTAAATTCTATCAGACCCATGTACAATCCCAATCCAGATTTGATTAATTAATACATTCTGACAAAATTTCATTAAGACGTGATGAAAACTATTACCTCTTTCATCTACACAAGGTTTTACTAGAATTAGCCCGGTGACCAAATTTTTGACCCCAGATGACCCATATAAGGTGCAAAATCAGATATTATAAAGATAAACCATATTTTATTAAGATTGGATGAAAAATGTGACTAATTGGGTTGTTTACCCTCGGGACTTCGGTTAAAAACCATTGCCCAAGCACACTGCTTAACATAAAACTCTGCATTAAAAAGCCGAAAACGGCCATAATATGGACAGCCCAATTTTACTGGGCTGTACCATTTATAAAATAGGATACTTTGCAGTGTGGATACGGTGCTTTGATTAAAATCTAGTAGTTTAAAAAATAGCTTTACTTAAAATTAATTACAAGCGTTATAAATGCATTACTCAATGTAACAACAAAGCGACTGAGCCTAACGCTATTAAAAAGCGGAGTTTCGATTGGTTCATAGGCCGATAAAAGAACAGCTTGGATTGGTTAAAATTGCTTAATAAGAAATACATGTAGGTCAATCCGTTTTGGAATCTGAAATTTGCATAGCGGACAACCTTGACATTATAGAATGTAAACAATCAATTTTTATACAGGAAATATTAGAAATGAGTGAAAAAGGAGAATTAAATCCAAAAGAACTTAAATTTTACTAAAATAGCACATAAATTGATTTATAGTAATAAGCTACTATGTTGATGTTGTATTATAAGTATAATTATTAATATTATTATTATGAAATTGTTGTTATATGTTAAAAGGAAAGAGAAAGAGAGAGAATAGCCCAATTTTGATAAGTAAAGATGGTGAAAACACATACTGTTGTATGTGGCATCATAATTACTAGACCCATTGTTCAGCATTTGCTGCAAGGGGTTGTTGGATTCTTTAAACTTTGTGATCTGTATTTTTAATGTTAACATAAACATAATATTAATTTTAATTTAATTTTTCAAGGAAATAAAAGAACTACACGGATGTGTAATATGTTTGAAATATGCAACAATTATTAATATTTTAAGGATTTTTCAGATCACAAAGTGGTTTAACATTGCCACTATATATTTACATACATAAGGAAACCAAAGATAGGTGTAAATTTGTTATTTAAGTTATATGTTATACAAAGAGATCTAGGCAATAGAGAACTATTAAGATTTATCAACATTAATTAATAAGAGAGGTAGAGCATGATTAAATAGATCTCATATGAAAAGTAGGATTTGCATGTAAACATGCAATTATAAAGAAAACTGTGACTTCTATTGTCTACACAAGGTTTTTCTATTATTTGACCTACATTACAGCCAAAGCGGCACAAACATAATCCGCGGCTACGCCACGGCCAGATTATTAGTCCGCGGCGGCCGAATCGTGTGTTCACGCGGCGTATCGCCGTGGCACTCGGCATCGATCCGCGCAACGACGCCGAGTCTGTATTAACCTCGCGTTCTTTCGCGGAGTAAATCCGCCGCATACGTACGCGGCGGATCGAGTTAAAAGATATCCACCTACATGTACATATATGTATGTGTAGCGTAGAATTAATTACGCGCAACTGTTTATGTTTCGTTCGATTATCATTATTATATTTGTAATCCGAAACACACTTCCGAATTTTAATGCTAACGCGTCCTTTGGCAAATTCTAGCGTCAAATAAACAGTGCTAAAATATCCTTTGTTTCATAAAAAGCGCGCGAAAATTATGCAGACATGTAGAACGTCGTTTGGAAAGTTTGGGTGTATTTTGTGTTGTATAAATACATGAACATCACGTCAGGCGTAAATCGCGTGTTCAGTGGAGAAAAAAAACGCCCCGATTAGACGTTATTTCATCATCTCTATAAATAGTAACAAATGCCCAAATGTATTTGATACTTAAGGAAATATCGAGAATGTTTGTGTATCGTAAATATTTACCAGCATTTGCTTTAAAACTGGAATATACGGGATTATTGGGTAATTAGTAGCGATATTAACTGTATAATATGAACAAAATAAAACGTGTTTATATACGCATATTCAAACAATAGTTGTAATAAGCTGATAATTAACAAAACTACAAATACGTCGTCACGGTCTTGATTATTGATGTGGCTTCAAACTGCTAATTTTCTCAGCTAAGATATAATAGCGGAATCAACATGCAATTAATTTATAAATCCACCATATGCTTGAGCCTTGACCACTTGTATGTGCGAAAACATAATTACGTGACCTTGTTTATGTGTGAAATACATACGCGTGAAACAAACTTAATAATTGGCCAGACACATTAACTATGCTTACATGTATATGCTAATACAATCCGCGCACAATAAATTTATTATGATTTTAATTATTATTATAATTGTTCTTTCAAAATGTGTTAACTACATGTAACTAATAATAATAAAAAAATATATTTCATGATCGCATCGACTCGGCATCATGTCGCGGATGCGGCATGCCTCGGGGGACAGATGCGAAGTTTCGCGGCAAAATGCGACTTGCCGCCGCATACTGACGCGGCTTCAACGACTGATGCGGCATCGACTCGTTTCGCCTTGCCGCCGCAGATCGGGAAATACGTTTGTTCCGCTTTGGCTGTACTGTAGAGACCTAATTTTTACCCCAGATAACCCAAATACAATCCCAACCCAGATTTCATGAAGATAAACATTCTGACCAAATTTCATAAAGATTGGATGAAAACTGTGACCTCTATTGTCGACACAAAGTTTTTCTATTATTTGACCTAGTGACCTAGTTTTTGATCCAGGATGACCCAAATTCAATCCCAACCCAGATTTCATAAAGATAAACATTCTGACCAAATTTCATAAAGATTGCATGAAAACTGTGACCTCCACTGTCTAGACAAACAAATTGTGGACGGACACACGCCCGCACGCACACATGCGCAACGGACGCCGGACATCACACGGTCACATAAAATTAAGGTGACAAAAAACGTTTTCACACAATGGTTGCCACTACAACTGACAGCCCATATGGGAGGCATGCATGTTTTACAAACAGCCCTTGTTAAGTTTTAGTTCTATATCATTTTAGGCAAGAGTTAGCAAAGCTGTGAAGTTGTACTTATTTTTTTAATCATGAAAAAAAGAGTTAATCAGAAGATATTTATTGTACATTGATTGATTGCATTTATTTCAATATAATTATAATTTTTGGACACCTTAATTTTTGGCTCTAAATTTTCGGACACCTGAAATTTTAAAATATATTTCTTATCTAAATGTTTGGACATGAACAAAATTAATTATTTGTAGGAGTCCGAAAAATTAGAGTACAATTAAATATTCTAGCCTGATCGGGATATAGATTAATCCAACCACTTGGCATATTCACATTATTCAGGGATTTGTTACAACAATTTACCATTGGAAATGGTCATGAGATATATTAGCAACGCAGGTCCAAGGGAGACCACTCAAAATAAACAAGAGCATCGCATAACGGGTGCCAACGCTTGGCTGCGAAAGCTTGTAAGAAAAAATAATTTTTTAATTTTTTTTAGAGGTCACAGTGACCTTGACCTTTGACCTAGTGACCCAAAATTGGGTGTGGCTTGAACTCATCAAGGTGAATCTACATATGAAGTTTCAAAGTTGTAGGTGGAAGCACTTTGATTTTAGAGCCTATGTTAAAGTTTTATATGAGAGGTCACAGTGACCTTGACCTTTGACCTAGTGACCCAACAAGAGCTGTCAGAGGACAGCGCGCTCGACTATTCAAGTGCTTGACAGTATAACGTAAGCCATGATGGGAAAATTGTTCATATTCAATAATTTATAAGACTATCTTTCAAAAATAAAAAAAATAAAAAAAGGAAAAAAAAAATTGGGGGGGGGGGGTAGGGGGAGTGGAGAGGGGGGGGTCATTTATGAGACAATCTTTCAAAAATAAGAAAAGGAAAAAAAAGGGGGGGGTAGGGGGGTTGAGAGGGGGTATGATGTGGGGTGTGGTCATTTATTAGATGATCTTTCAAAAATAAAAATAAAACGGAAAAAAAAATGTTTGGGGAGGGGGGAGGTGGGGGGGGCAGGGATTCTGGGGTGGGGCGTGGGGTATTGTATGGGTGGAATCCATTGTGGTATTCAGGTAAGTGTTGTTTTGTCAAAGTATTAATAAAATCTGATCATAAATCAAGAAGTTATGGCAATTTTAGCAAAATGTTCAAATATTTAAGTATAAAAGGAACCATAATTCTGTCAAAATGCTTGATACAGTTGTCTGCTCTTGTTTATAGGTTGGGGACGACGAGCTTGCTATGACAATACCTCGGGTTTTCTCCGAAAACAGCCCAGATAAAAATTGTATCAAACATGAACATGTCAAACACGCTTTAATGTTTGAGGTAAATTTATGAAATACTCATTCAAAATAATTTTACTGAGTTGATACAGATGGTAATAAACAGGCTTGACAATGATTTGTTAATTGCTGAGAACAACTTGCAATTAATAAATTACCATGTTCAGAACAAATTTACAGCACACAGTATCAAATATGGATTTCTTCTTAATTTGGTTAGAACTGAAAACACTTGTCCAGTTTATTTTACTTCTTTTCTGTGGTTACAAGAAAGATCTCTAAAGCCAAAAAATGGTACTTGAAATGACAGGAAACACACATTTGACAACAGACAATGACTGATCAAAATAGCATATATCTAAGAACTTAAACTTCAGTGATTGGGCTCCATCATGCCACTGAGGCTGTGACTGGTATTGATATCAATGTAACCTTACCTGACAAGACTTTACGGCTTGTAATTCTTGACTTGACAACTACCCCAGGCCCAGTCACGTTCACCTAACCAGGAGGTTGGTCAGTAGAGGGTAAAGGGTTTGGCTTAGCTTACAGTCCCACTACTCACTATACAACTGTTCCAAACACATTCACTTCCACCAAGGCAGGATAGAGGTCAGTACAGGTCCGGTGTAAGGCTTGAATTCCGTTTCTGCTGCTAAGTAGATATCTATCTCAACCATTATCACTTGCAACTAAGCAGGAGGGGGCAGTAGTGTAAAGTGTTTGGTTTGGGTAACATTTCTGCTGTTCACTTGACAACTATTCCAACCACAGTCAACTCCACCTAGACAGGAATGAGGATAGTACAGTTTCAGTGTCTGGCTTAAGTTCCATTCTAGCTACTCACAAATCATGTTTCACTGGCTGACCAATCTGACTTCTGTACATCAACTGTAAATATACAAAACCAAAAATAAATGAGCTTTTTGACCTGATTTTTGTAATTAAAATTATGTGTAAAGAAATCCAATTAGTTCTAGGTGTACTAAGTAAAACACCTGTATTTGCAAAAAGTGTAATAAGATACAGTAGACTCTCTGTAAACCGGACAGTCTCGGGACCGGCCTGATCGTCCGGTTTTCAGAGAGTTCCGGTTTACCAAGAGTTTGCATATTGCCGAAATATACATGGTATGCATTGTGTACAGAATCACATAAAAATAAAACAAACCATATACATTTGCATGTACCATGTGATAACTGTACGCAGGTACTGATGATGTTAATTGTATTCTTAAAAAATGTGTTTTTAATCGATTAAAAGCAAAAAATATTCCATACCGACTTGTTTTGATTAATCCTAAAGTGAGCGTGTTGCTTTATACATGTACGTACGTGGCATTTGTCATATAAGCGAGTGACGACAAAAATAAGATTGTTGTAGATACACGATTTATTATCATTTAACATACACACAAGCAAACAACAGCGTCATAATTATTTTTAAGATATTCATAATCTCAAAACCTACTAATTCTTGAAGTTTACGATTTCACGAAAAAGTTCAAGATCACTCTTTGCTTGAAAGCACATTTCTCCTTTATGTTAAAAACATGGCTATAAGATCTTTTAAAATAACCGAGATCACAAGAAAGTGATTGTCGCAACGGCATGCATTAATTTTTTAATTAAATTGTTTATCATAGGCGATAATAAATAATTTATAAAACGATCGATCAATCAATCACTTTTTGGTGTTACCGCGAGTCTATTATATACATTCACAGTTTGTTTTACATTACTTAATCGGACTCCCATAGCGTGGTAACGACTTGACACCTTTATGGTATGTTTAATCCGATTATCGATAATTGCGCGAGCAAAATGTGTGACACCGCACTCGCTGTGCTGACTAGGTATTGTTATTTTCACGCCTCGGGCATCTTGAGAATTCAGACCGTCCGGTATACTCAATGTATTTTACGTTGAAAATTACCAAATTTACGGAGATACCGTCCGGTTTCCGGTTTTCAGAGAGTTCGGTTTATTCAACATTTTTTAACAAAGAAATAGAAGGAGAAAATACGGGACTGGCCCGACCGTCCGGAATCGGGAGAGTTCCGGTATTCAGAGAGTCCGGTATTGGCAGAGTCTACTGTAGTAGGTTTTGGCAAAAATGCATACATGTATCTATTTCAATGCTTAATTAATTACCAAACAGTGAGGCATAGCAGGCATTTTCCGCCCAATGCCACGGGTCTGAAATTCGGCCCCATTCCCAATGGAAAAAAAAATTCCCAATTCCAAAAAAAAAAATAAAAAAAAATTGTTTTGTTTTTTTAACTTAAAATATATAAGTTTACCTGATCCGGTGTAGAAAATAGAAAGTGTTGCATAATTAAATTATCTGTTGCCTTGAATTTGTTTTAAAAACTGTAAAATATATTAATGATTATTTAAGACTTTCCTTATATTTTTCACGATTTTTTTCACCTCAAAAAAGGCCAGGCCTTTTCCCCAAATTCTGATTAAAAAACCTGCCTTTATCTCACATGTTCATAATACTTTGTAAAATTTTAATAATAAGTTATCAAAATAGTTAGTTATTTACCAGTTAACGGCTTTTTTCAAATATAAGAAACACTATTTACATGCGATAATTTTTCCCAATTGAGCCAATTTTGCGAATAATTTTTTTCACAAAATGGGGGTTTTCACGACGCGAAATTCCCAAAATTCCAGTGTGGCGTATTCCCAAAATGGAGCGGAAAAAGCCTGCATAGGGTGATTACAATAAAGGGCACCCCTAATTTGACACTTCACACCGCCAGACATAGGGTGATTACAATACAGGACACCACACATTTGACACTTCAAACTGTCAGACATAGGGTGGTTACTATAAAGGACAGCGCACATTTGACATTTCACACCGCCAGACATAGGGTGGTTACAATAAAGGACACCGCACCTTTGATATTCACATAGCCAGACATAGGGTGGTTACAATACAGGACACTGCACATTTGGCACTTCATACCGCCAGACATAGGGTGGTTCACTATAAAGGACATCGCACATTTGACATTTCACACTGCCAGACATAGGGTGGTTACAATAAAGGACACCGCACCTTTGACACTTCACACAGCCATACATAGGATGATTACAATAAAAGGCAACTCTAATTAATGACACTTCACACAGCCAGACATAGGGTGGTTACAATACAGGACACCACACATTTCACACGTCACACTGCCAGACATAGGGTGATTACAATACAGGACACCGCACCTTTGACACTTCACACTGCCAGACATAGGATGGTTACAATAAAGGACACCGCACATTTGACACTTCACACAGCAAGACATTTGGTGATTACAATAAAGGACACCGCTAATTTGACACTTCACACTGCCAGACATAGGGTGGTTACAATACAAGACACTGCACCTTTGACACTTCACACCGCCAGACATAGGGTGGTTACAATACAAGACACTGCACCTTTGACACTTCACACCGCCAGACATAGGGTGGTTACAATACAGGACACTGCACCTTTGACACTTCACACAACAAGACATAGGGTGGTTACAATACAGGGCACCGCTAATTTGACACTTCACACCGCCAGACATAGGGTGGTTACAATACAGGACACTGCAAATTTGACAGTTCACACAACAAGACATAGGGTGGTTACAATACAGGACACCGCTAATTTGACATTTCGCAATGCCAGACATGGGTTGGTTACAATAAAGAATACTGCTTATTTGACACTTCACACTGCCAGACATAGGGTGGTTACAATACAGTACACCGCACATTTGACAATCCACACTGCCAGACATAGGGTAGTTACAATGCAATAAGTTCAAAGTAATATAGTCATATTCTAAGTGGAAGAGAGGACCATAATTGAAACATATTGATCGCTTATGATTTAAGGAAGTTGTACTTAAAAGACGATTCTAAGTTCAGGACATAAAACAAACTATTAAGATTTCATTTCAATTTTGATCCCAATAACTTAGGGCAGATGGTTTAACGGTCCTTCAAAAATAAAAATAATTAAATATTTGTTGGTATTTTTACCATGTTTAAAAAAAAATCTTTTTGTTTGGGGGGGGGGGGGGGGCAGTGTAGAGGGGGGTATAATGTGGGGGTGTAGTATTTTATTAGATGATCTTTCATGATCTTTCAATATAGACATAGCTATATCAATAATATGCATATCCTAAGTGGAACAAGAGATGTGTTTGTCAGAAACACAATGCCCCCTATTGCGCCGCTTAGAAGTATAAATTTGACCTTTGACCTTGAAGGATGTCCTTAACCTTTCACAACTCAAAATGTGCAGCTCTGTGAGATACACATGCATGCCAAATATAAAGTTGCAATCTTCAATATTGCAAAATGTATGACAAAGGTTAGAATTTTGACTCTGCCTTGAAGCCATACATTTGACCTTTTACCTTAAAGGATGACCTAGACCTTTCACCCCTCAAAGTGCACAGATCCATGAGATACACGTGCATGCCAAATATCAAGTTGCTATCTTCAATATTGCAAAAGTTATTACCAAGGTTAAAGTTTTGATGCCACTTTGAAGCCATTAATTTGACATTTGACCTTGAAGTATGACCTTGACCTTGACCTGTCACAACTCAAAATGTTCAGCTCCATGAGATACACATGCATGCAAAATATCAAGTTGCTATCTTCACTATTGCAAATGTCATTCAATATTGCAAAACTTTAACCAAGGTTAAAGTTTTCCACATAATGACAAAAAGACAGACAGACAGACAGACAGACAGGCCAAAAACATTATACCCCCAATCATTAAATCAGGAGGCATTAAAAGGGTCATAATTCTTTCAAAATGCTTGATACAGTTGTCTGCTCTTGTTTATAGATTAGGGTCATGTTGGTAAATAAGTATGCAAAATATGAAAGCAATATGTCCATGAAGAGAGAAAATATTTGAGGTGGTATGCAAACTTTAACATAGATTTATCAATAATATGTATATTCTAAGTGGAAAAAGGGCTTTAATTCTTACAAAATGCTTGATACAGTTGTCTGCTCTTTTTTAAATTATAGTTTCGGGTCATGTTGGTAAAGAAGTATGCAAAATATGAACGCAATATGTCAAGGGGCATAGAAAATATTTGAGGTGGTACGCATTATTATTAACTTTAACATAGATAGATCAAAAATATGCATATTTTAAGTGAAAAAAGGCCATAATTCTTACATAATGCTTGATACAGTTGTCTGCTCTTGCTTATATATTGGGGTCATGTTGGTCAAGAAGTATGCAAAATAAGAAAGCCATGTGTCAATGGACATAGTAAATAGTTGAGGTGGTACACAAACTTTAACATAGATTTATCAATAATATACATATTCTAAGAAGAAAAAGGGCCATAATTCTTACAAAATGCTTGATACAGTTGTCTGCTCTTGTTTTTAGATTGGGGTCATGTTGGTAACGAAGTATGCAAAATATGAGAGCAAATATATGTCAAGGGACATAGAAAAACTTTGAGGTGGTACGCATACTTTATCAATCCAACGCTAATAACGCTCATGCTATTTAACAATCCAACGCTAACGCTCACGCTAATGCTGACGCAGGGGTGAGGATAGCTCTACTATATATATTTCATGTACCGGTATAATAGTCGAGCTCAAAATTGTCGCCACAGGAATTTTAGTATGCATTGGACAATTGGAAGTAGTAATAATTAGAGCTGCAACAATACGCCAAAAAATGTTTTGCAATAAGTGTCAGTTCAAAAACCCGTATGGAAATATATTGTAATATATTGCTAACTTGTGCCAGAATTATAACTTACCAGCTAATCACCAAAACCAACTGTATTACATGAATATAACCTTTGTATTGTTTGTTTAGGTTCAAGTTATATCCCATTGGAAATTCTAGCCTTTTTTACAAAATGCTTTATAAACACAATTAACTCTTTTTTTGGCTTTACAAAGCATTTTGTTATGAAAGATTAGTATTGTCATTTTGTCTATTGGATATTCCCATTAAACATTAAGAATAATAACTTGAAAGAGAATTGTGGATGTTTAAAAGCCAGTCCTGTGACTTATCAGAATGCTGTTACATAACAATGTTTTTGATCATTATTACTTCTGTTTATAATACATCAATTTAAAGTTTTACAATGTATAATGGTTTTTTTCTGTATTTCCACAAGGTTCATCTTAAATCTAACAGTATGACATGCAAAAGCAGATCTTGCGGACTCCCATGTATCAACACTACTCCGTATAGTAAACTTTTTACAATGCTATTTTTACGTTACAATTTTTTTTTACTAAACACCGATTTGTTTTGTTTTTGTAACCTTGATATCATTATTTCGCATGGCTTTTCTAGACAAAATGTGAATGAATTTTTGAAGAATATTGTACTGGTATGATGAAAATCGTATCGCAATACAATATGCTGATTGTGATAAATACCGATATACAGGTATATTGTTGCAGCACTAGTAATAAATTATCATGAAATGTACAATACGTTCCACTATACACATGCACACTATTAATAAGAGGACTTAAACATGAAGTCAACATTTCATGAAAGTAGGTTTTGTGTAGGCATAAGTTTTAAACCCACTAAAGGCATGTATGTAAAACAAAAAATAAAACATCTTTTTTAGATAAATACCTTTTTGAAAACAAAGAATATGCATTGTCATGGGGAACTACTATATATAATTTGCCCCTTTAAACATTTTGGAATTTCTGATATGATCATTCACTCAATTAATCAACTTTGATTGAAAGAGGAGAGGTTTTGAGGAGCCTTAAATCTTCTTGTGCCCACTGATGTCTTCTGATTATGTTCAAACCTTTTGAATCTGTACATATTATCATAGAACAATAGAACATTTATAAAGACGTACAGTACAGCCAAAGCGGAACAAACGTATTTCGCGATCCGCGGCGGCAAGGCGAAACGAGTCAATGCCGCGTCAGTCGTTGAAGCCGCGTCAGTATGCGGGGGCAAGTCGCATTTCGCCGCAAAACTTCGCATATGTCCGCCGAGGCCTGCCGCGATCCGCGACATGATGCCGAGTCGATGTGCATCATGAAATAACAAATCTTTTTAAAATTATTAGTTACATGTAGTTAACAAATTTTGAAAGAACAATTATAATAATAATTTAAATCATAATAAATTAATTGTGCGCGGATTGTATTAGCATATAAATGTAAGCATAGTTAATGTGTCTGGCCAATTAAGTTTGTTTCCCGCCCGTAGTGTATGTATTTCACACATAAACAAGGTCACGTAATTATGTTTTTGCACATACAAGTGGTCAAGGCTCCAGCATATGGTGGATTTATAAATTAATTGCATGTTGATTCTGCTATTATATTTTAGCTGAGAAAATTAGCAGTTTGAAGCCACATCAATAATCAAGACGGTGACGACGTTTTTGTTGTTTTGTTAATTATCAGCTTATTATAACTATTGTTTGAATATGCATATATAAACACGTTTTATTTTGTTCATATTATACAGTTAATATCGCTACTAATTACCCCATAATCCCGTTTATTCCAGTTTTAAAGCAAATGCTGGTAAATATTTACGATGCACAAACATTCTTGATATTTCCTTAAGTATCAAATACATTTTGGCATTTGATACTGTTTATAGAGATGATAAAATAACGTCTTATCGGGGCGTTTTTTCCCACTGAACACGTGATTTACGTCTGACGTGATGTTCATGTATTTATACAACACAAAATACACCCAAACTTTCCAAACGGCGTTCTACATGTCTGCATAATTTTCGCGCGCTTTTTATGAAACAAAGGATATTTTAGCACTGTTTATTTGATGCTAGAATTCACCAAAGGACGCGTTAGCATTAAAATTCGGAAGTGTGTTTCGGATTACAAATTTAATAATGATAATCAAACGAAACATAAACAGTTGCGCGTAATTAATTCTACGCTACACATACATGTATGTACATGAAGGTGGATATCTTTTCACTCGATCCGCCGCGTACGTATGCGGCGGATTTACTCCGCGAAAGTACGCAAGGTTAATACAGACTCGGCGTCGTTGCGCGGATCGATGCCGAGTGCCACGGCGATACGCCGCGTGAACACACAATTCGGCCGCCGCGGACTAATAATCTGGCCATGGGATTATGTTTGTGCCGCTTTGGCTGTACTGTATTTGTCACTGCTTAAATTGTTTTTAACAGACAGGGTCAAAGACGCTAAAGATAAATCAAAGACTAGTATGATAATTATGTTCGATTGTTTAAATATGCTTTGTAACTGAAGGATCTCAAAGCCCAAATTACAGCAATCATGTTAGAGGTCAACTTGTTATTATGTTGCAAAAAATATCACTGCTCAAGGGGAATTTTTTACAGTTAAACATTAGGCATTTTTTAAATATTAAGATTTTGAGATATTCTTTATAAATTTTTAGGGCTAGAAGGAGGACATACTTTTTAAAACATTTGTCCAATACTTAAGCAGTGTCTTTTCCGTTAAGAATCCAGTCCGGTATTTGGCCCCATTCTGAATGGAACAAAACCTGTGTTTGTGAAACACAATGCCCCCTACTGCGCTTTGAAGCCGCAAGGCAGCTATTTTAGAAAAAAAAACCTTTGACCTCGAAAGATGACTTTGACCTTTCACAACTCAAAATGTCCAGCTCCATGAGATACACATGCATGCCAAATATCAAGTTGCTATCTTCAATATTGCAAAAGTTATGAACAACCTTAAAGTTTTGGGACAGACAATGACAGACAGACAGACAGGCCAAAACAATATACCCCCAATCATTTGATCCAGGTAATACAAAGTATACATTTTTCCCAAAACGGGGACCTAAAAATTCCCTTATGAAGGTTTCGAAAAAACATTTTTTTTTATTTCAACATCTTGTTTATCTCCCATCCAGCCATATAAGTCATTAGTACCTTAGTAAAATAATACTGAAAATACTTTTATCCCTAATTTGAAGCATTTTTTTTATTTTATAGCTAAGCAATAAAAAAAGATATGTCATGTTCAAACAAAGAAATAACTTGACACAAATCAAAATCGATTTAGATTTTCAATAAAAAATCACTTAACCATCCAACATGCACCCCGGGGTAATGGTTTATTGAAGCATAGTTGACAGCCGCAAAACCATGTTCCATAAGCCACAGGGTCATGATTTATTAAAATCTAGTAGACTGCCGCTAAACCATGTTAAATACGCGCCATGGTCTTGATTTATTAAAACATTGTAGACAGCCACTAAATCATGTTAAATACGCCCTAGGGTCATGATTTATTGAAACATAGTAGACAGCCACTAAACCATGTTACATAATCTCTAGGGTCATGATTAAATAAAACATGGTAGACAGCCAATAAACCATGTTACATAAGCGCCAGAGTCATGATTAATTGAAACATAGTAGACAGCCACTTAACCATGTTACATAAGCCTTAGAGTCATGATTTAATGATAAATAATATACAGCCACAAAACCATGTTACAATACATTTAAACCTAGAGTGTAAAGTAAATTTGTTGATAAATAGTAGACAGCCGCTAAACCATGTTACGTAAGCCCCAGGGTCATGATTTATTGAAACATGGAAGACAGCCGCTAAATCATTATACGTAAGCCCCAGGGTCATGATTTATTGAAACATAGTAGACAGCCACTAAACCATGCTACATAATCTCTAGGTTCATGATTAAATAACACATAGTAGACAGCCAATAAACCATGTTACATAAGCCTTAGGGTCATGATTTAATGATAAATAATAGACAGCCACAAAACCATGTTACAATACATTTAAACCTTGTGTAAAGTAAATTTGTTGATAAATAGTAGACAGCCGCTAAACCATGTTAGGCCAAAAAAAAAAATAGTCTTGGTTCAGGGAACCCGACCGACCCGAAAAAAATCTGATGGCGAAAATGCTAAAATCTCGTAAAATTTCATTGAAAACAGCCACCAATTAAACCTGGATTGGTTTTCTATATTTTTCTCTTTGTTTCAATGAGTGTTCGCAATTTGAACAGTGAACAATAACCGGTCTGCACGTGTATATGAGACATCGCTTGACCTTATTGTTATTGAAGTGCGCATGCTAGCTGGCCAATCAACATTGAGCTCGCTTACACATGAAATGACGTTGTTAAATGAAATGTAAAAATGGGTGGAGCTATGGAGTAATATTCGGTCATTCATGCGCAGACACTGTGCACTTTGAATACACAGTTAATATTGTCGTCTGCAAACAAAATAGCGGCCGGTCGCAAATGTCGTATTATTAAAGATTAAAAATGAAAAGAAGCGTGACAATATTTTAATTATTTCCAAGCTGTCTATTGATCTGAATTTAAAAGTGATAATTAAATAATTAGTTCTATGTTGATGATGTTACAACTTTCTGCCAATTTCCGATCGAAATGAAAAGATGATAATTAATTAATTTGTTTGTTTTAATCGCACACTATGCTAACTGACAGCAGCGTATTTTAATCAAATAAAAATGTGAAAAACACGCGCTGTTTAATTTTAATTAACATTTCTAATTTTTAACACATAGGAAGAGTCATTCATCTACACTACTATAAAAATGGAAGTAACCACTTTGTCTCTAAAGTCGCTAACATGGCGTCTTTAACCTTAAAGCGTTGTTGGACGAAAAAAGAGTCATAACAAAAAAAAATAATTAAAACACAAAACACTAGAACATTCAAAGAGTCATGGAAACTTGACAACAATTGGCTTCGCTTTGATAATGAATCAAAATCAATGTACTGTGACGCCCTTAGCCTGTACAAACCAATAGCAACATTCAAATTTATGTACACTGCTCACTTCCTGTGCGATGCGCTCAAACCCATTGCCATTTTATCAAAAAATGTACCAGAAGAAAGACTTGTGCTATTCTGAGGTTACCCTCCTTTTGACAGCCACTATTCAGACTCTTCAGCACCTGTCGGAGACCAGGTCAGGTCTCATGATGAAAAAAATTCTGAAGGTCACACCCCAAACACCAGAGACTGATAAAGATGGCTTGTTCACTTTTGAATATGAAGGTCACACTATCACAGACAGACAAAGAAAAAATGGTTGGCTAAAAGAAATTTTGGGCCAGCGCTAGCCCTGAAGAAGTGCATAAAGAGCTAGGAATATTGAATAATATACAACGACTAAATACCACATGTGCAATATTAATCATTTGGTCAGTATTTAAACAATCATGGGTGCATTAACTGACCCTTTTTCACCATGAAATCAGTCGACTGGTAAAAAAAAAAAAAAAAAAAAAAAAAGAAAAAACCTACCTACCCTCCTACATTTTTCTGGCCATGTTCCCTGAACCAAGACTATTTTTTTTTTTGGCCTTACGTAAGCCCCAGGGTCATGATTTATTGAAACATGGAAGACAGCCGCTCAATCATTATACATACGCCCCAGGGTCATGATTTATTGAAACATATTAGACAGCCACTAAACGATGTAACTTAATATCTAGGGACATGATTAAATAAAACATAGTAGACAGCCAATAAACCATGTTACATAAGCGCCAGAGTCATGATTAATTGAAACATAGTAGACACCCACTTAACCATGTTACATAAGCCTTAGGGTCATGATTTAATGATAAATAATCAGGGGGGTTTTTTACTAAGAAAGTGACGCCGATATTCGGCATCTTCCCCTACCAGAATTTTTCCCCTAAAAATACCAATCCCCTCCATAAACATAATTTTTCACCAAAATATAATATTTTACCCTCAAAGAAATGTTTTTTTCTTTTGGGAAGTCGACACTTATCCAATTTGTAACATGTACAACGATCTCGCCATCTCTCTCTCTCCCGACGAGCACTCAAGTTGGGAATCCCAGTGATTCTATATATAGTTCAAATTACGCCATGGAAACCGGGCAACTAATCGTATTAATCATGTGACTATTTTACTGGATCCCGGTCTTGCACGAGAAGGGTGTTTCGTCAATTAATTACCGGAAACCAGTCGAATTTTCATCCGGGTTATGTGAAAGCCAAGATATAAACGTTAAAACAGAAAAAAAGTCTCACAATTGGCGTTCATACACGAACAAAATAAAAGTTCGGACTCGGAAAATATTAATTGCGTTGACACATTTTTTAAGAACGAATCATCAAAAACCGTTGAAACCCAGCAGGATTCGGAGGTACATGTAATCAACATCGATTAATACTGTCGGATTATTGTGAAAGTGAAAGTAGACAATCGGCAGCTGCCGCACCTTTCCCTTCTAATACTGTAGTAGATCTAGATCGTCAACCCATTCATCATGAAATTGAAATCATAATACTGACATCTTCCCCGGCCCCAGTTGAAAACATTTCCCATTATTAGATCTACACCTGCAACTTTATTTAGGACTTTGACTTTAATATCATACTTGTTCATGTGTTTAAGAACAAAAAGGTCAGAGACATGCCTCTTTTTCTATAAAAAACACCTGAAGTCTGTAGGTGAGTTATAGACATTGAAATGAACAGTTTTTATTTTTTTCCCCAAATATGTCTCTTTCGCGCTCGATTTTCCCTTATACCCAGCGTCCAGCGTCTTCCCCTTTTTCTAAAAAAACCCCCTGATAATAGACAGCCACAAAACCATGTTACAATACATTTAAACCTAGTGTAAAGTAAATATTCTAACTGCACAAATATGTTTGGAATAACAACATTAATAAAGGCACCTATCACAATGCAATAGTTTTCAGTGAAATAAACATAATTGTTTTGCATAACAACTGATGCCTTTTAATGTACATTTAATTATATTTGGTGAACTGAGGCTTTAAGAATCTCCTCAATTAAATCATTTCATTTAGTAATGTTACTTTAAAAATGCACCGCTCCACGGATTGGCAAAAGGACATTTATATTTTCAATAGATCCCAAAAAAGAAACAAGAGATGTGGTTGTCAGAAACACAATGGCCCCTATTGTGCCGCTTTGAAGCCATATATTTGACCTTTGACCTTGAAGGATGACCTTGTCCTCTGACCACTGAAAATGTGCAGCTCCATAAGATACACATGCATGCCAAATATCAAGTTGCTATCTTCAATATTGCAAAAGTTATCGCAAAACTTTTACCAATGTTAACGTTTTGGGACAGACAGACATACAGACAGCCAAAAACAATATACCCCCAATCATTCGATCTGGGGGCATAAAAAGTACATTACACGGTAATATTGAAAAGGATCAAACATGTTTGCATAAAACTCTAGTAACATTTTATGATGCTAGTTTGGAAATGACATGTATCACATACTTTATATAAAACTACACAGCAGATGTATACGTGAGTAGTAGAGCTGTGAGCACATTGGGCAATGGTAATATTCATATTTCAACCTACATGTATAAAGCTAAGACAAAATCTGGAATACAAAAGGTACAGGGTGTTCCCCTGAAGGAATAAGGTTTTAAAGCACACACTACTCATTAGCCATTGTATCTTTGCGAAATTGTATTACATTTCCACACAATTCTTCACATTTTGATATTAACCAACATGAACTTTAACTCATAAAGTTATTATTCAGGCCATATTATTCTTTTTAGTCATAGTCTACAGACTACATGTATAAACACTGTTACTCCAATGTAACGCGGATGACGGGGTCCAAGTCAAAGACAGAGATATAAACATACTATCATTATAAGTTCTGAGCATAAATTATGTAAAGGATGTGTGCAGTCCATATAAACAGACTCCCAGAGCCTTTGATAATTTGTGTTGTGACAGCTCAGCAACCCTTTGGGTAATACAGCTGAGAGTTGAATTATTGGAACAAAGTTGGGTTGTCATTGGCCAATACATGCGTATAAATCCTATTGTAGTGATGACTGCATACATACTGCTCTTCTAATACATGTAAAGATATATCCAATCATCCTTTATAATTACTACATCAAACTAAATAAATTATTATGACCATAAATGACGCTAAAGGTGTTAACGAATTTCATCAACACAAACCAGTGGTTTTTCTTTCGTTCAAATTTGGTTCCAGTAGGGGGACCCATTCCAATTTAAAACAAGGGCACCGCCTAGCGGGTGCAGACCGCTCATCTATTTTTCTTTTATTTTTATTTATTTTTTAGGGGGGATTCAAGGGTGGGATGGTTGGACGGTCTTTTAAAAACAAAATAACAAAAATAAATAGTTGTGTTTTTTAACCATGTTTAAAAATATATATTTATTTTTTGGGTGGTGAGAGAGGGGTATAGTGTGGTCATTTATTAGATGATCTTTCAAAAATAAAAATAAAATTGAAAAAAAAAAATTACTTTTTATTTGGGGGGGGGATTCTGGGTTGGGGCGTGGTGGATGGTTTGGGTGGAGTCTATTGTGGTATGTCAGGTAAGTGTTGTTTTGTCAAAGTATCAATCAAATCTGATCATAAATAAAGAAGTAATGGCAATTTTAGCAAAATTTAATAATATGACCTTGAGAGTCAAGGTCATTCAAAGGACAAGGTCAAATTTAACTTGCCAAGTACAGTGACCTCATGATAGCATGAAAGTATTTGAAGTTTGAAAACAATAGCATTGATACTTTAGAAGTAAAGTGGATGTAAACACAAAATTTAACCAAGTATTCAAAGTAAGTCAAAAAAGGGCCATAATTCCACCAAAATGAAAATCAGAGTTATGCAACTTGTCCTTTAGAGTCCCCTTATGATATTAGCGCGTATTCCAAGTCTCTAAGCAATAGCTATGATAGCTATAAAGTGGACCAAAACACACAAGGTAACGAAATTTTCAAATTGTCTAAGTATAAAGGGGCCATAATTCTGTCAAAAGGCCACTCAGAGTTACATAACTTTGCCTTCACAGTCTCCGTATGATAGTTAATAAGTGTTGCAAGTATGAAAGCAATAGCTTTGATATTTTAGGAATAAAATTGACCTAACACAAAACTTAACCAAATTTTCAATTTGCTAAGTATAAAAAGGGCACACAATTCTGTCAAAATGCCAGCCAGAGTTATCTTACTTTGCCTGCCCTGTCCCCTCATGATACATAGTAAGTGTACCAAGTTTGAATGCAATAGCTTTGATACTTTATGAGAAAAGTGGACCTAAACACAAAACTTAACCAGACGCAGATGGCGACGCCAAGGTGATGACAATAGCCGATATTTTTTTTTTAAAATAGATTATTATCAGAAAAGCTTGCTAAAAGAATTTGCCACCTTTCCCTTACATGTATTATCATAAAAGCCTGCTGGAAGAACTGCCACTTTTCCCTTATTATCAGAAAAGCCTGCTTGAAGAACTTGCCACCTTTAATTCCCTTATTATCATATAAGCGCGCTTGAATAACTCGCCACCTTTCCCTTATTATCATATAAGCGCGCTTGAATAACTTGCTACCTTTCCCTTATTATCATATAAGCACGCTTGAATAACTTGCTACCTTTCCCTTATTACCATATATGCGCTTGAATAACTTGCTACCTTTCCCTTATTATCATATAAGCTCGCTTGAATAACTTGCTACCTTTCCCTTATTATCAGAAAAGCCCGCTGGAACTTTCAACCTTTCTCCGAAAGGTTAAAAACAACACTGATTTCAATACCAGAGGTATTTTACGCAAACATGTCTAGTCAGTAATACAATACCAATAGTTTCTTTAGCGTGATTTTGATTTGCTTTATATTTTACAGCCTGTGCCTTTTCGATTGGGAAAAATAACACGATAAACCATGAGTTTGGGAAAATTTAAACATTATTTATAAGTATATAAATAGCAGTAAACATGTTTTTATACCAATTGTTTATAAGTGCATGTTTTAATTTATATAATAAAGTTCAGCTTAAATTTTTTCTTACAATCAAGATGGTGACAATCTTTGATTAATATCCTTTCATATGCATGTTAAAGGTGCCTTTCCACAGATTTTGGCATGTATCGAAGTTTGTAATTAAATGCTATATATTTATAAATGTAAACATTGAATCTAAAAACCTCCAGTAAAAACAAGAATACAATTAAACAAAGAAAAAAAAGTAACACACAACTTGGCTCGAACCACTGACTCCTGGGGTCCCGGAATAAAAGTCTACCGCTTTAGACCACTCGGCAATCTGTGCTCATACAATGTGGGATGTATTTTATACTTTATATAATCAATCCTTGTAGAATCACAAAATACAACGACAACAACAGATTATTCAATTGTTTTGCGTAGCAACGCTTTATAATTTTCAGGTTTTTTAATCGTCAAACGATGCATATAATGGATATTTTAGATCATGGTAAATGTTCAGTAGTGCTGTTTCCTCACAAATGTTATAACTAAAACGAAAATTTGCGAATGATCTGAAACAATCTTTTTTAATTTTGTCAATTTACCAAAACGTGAAGAGGCCCCGTTATACTTGCAATAATCTATATAATGACAAGTACACAGTTTTAACATAGACTTTTTCAATGTTATGAATTTAATACTGTAAATGATGTTTTTCTTTTATTAAATAAACTACAGTGAAATAATTAACAAATGTAAATATATACATTTAAGTGTTCTTGTTATTTTATTGATGTATTAATCTGAGTTTAATTTATATTTACCTTATATTCATATGTACCTTTCAATATCTTGCAACACTTTTTTTTCCTTCTTTGAGACGCGCAGAATATCGACCCTTTTTCCATGATCTATTTTTCCCCTATATAAGTTTACCTGATTCAGTGTAGAAAAAAGAAAAATATTGCATAACTAAATTATCAGTCGCCTTGAATTTCTTATAAAAACAGTAAAATATGTTATATTGATAAATTAAAACTTTCCGTATTTTGCCCCAAAATGCGGCATTTCGCCTGATTTTTCCTTAAAAAAGGCCAGGTCCTTCCCCCATAATCAGATAAAAAAAACTATTGCAATATCAAATTCAAGTCCCATGTTTTTTTACTTAACTGCATATTGTGACAAGCAAAATAAAGTAGAATACGCATATTATAAATCTGATTATATAAAGATATGCTAACATATAAATCAATTCATGTTTGTCATTTCAAATTATAATCGTCAAAACTATTTTTACTTTATACAAGACTAAACACCAATTTACTAACACTCATTTCCGTGACATACAAAATTAACATTCAATGTGTAAATTTCAAATAAATATGTGATGTTTGTAAATAAAATGTATTCACCATTATTAATTGAAATATGCATGACATTTACAGGGCTTGACACTAACTTTTTTTACCTACTGACCCAAAGGACCACCAGCTTTCAGAAATTACTGGTCCGCCAAGTTTTCAAGTTGTCCGACAATTTCTGTAATTTTAACTTAATTTCAACTTACTTTACGGACTATACACAATATATTGTGCATTTATAAAAAGAAAACTATACTGTATTAATTCAATATTAATTGTACACATGGTACAATAACATAACTCTAGCACATAGGCTAAACACTATTTCATTCAACCAGAAAACAATTTTTGTACCTTAATCTTTAATCAACTACCAGTAAGTCCAGTTTGCAACAGAATCAAATCTCTGTATTATTACATCTCGATAACTTGTTATCTTGAAAGCACGCACGTTTACTCTCCTGCAATATTAAAACATTATTCTGCGCCATACAGTGTAAATTCGCACTGTAAACAAAGTATATTCTGATGGTACTAGGATCGATAAAATGCTGATTATTGCTGCTTTTTCAAAATAATAAATACCATTTTTTTCATTTCTCGATCCGAACGCTACAAATTGTATGTTATTTTGTGTATCGATCAGGGCAAAGTCCGGAGACATTTGCGGAACGCAAATAGATTTTTTGATCTGACAACAGGTTTTTGTAATTCGAGCATGTAGAAAAATTAGAATTTCCAATATGTTGCTATTTTTATCCCGGTCTCAAGTCGGTACATAAAATTATGATGAAATTATCGGTTTATTATGAACATATAAAATTGTTTTATTGATGAAACGGTTTTCCACCAGTATTTCACAATAAGCTGGCCAGGATGTTTATCTGGTCCGACGGATCAACTAAATTTCTAGCTTCACTAGTCCTCCCTATTTTTTACTGACCCCGGGTCAACGGACCACCGTTAGTGTTGAGCCCTGCATTTATCCTGAATAACTATATTACATTGTGTATGTCCATAATTAAATTTGATTGTTTTTGTCATTTTCATGATAATGATATACGCGACAGAAGAACAAACCAACGTACAATAATTAGTCTGTTGTTTTTCAGCGACAACTTGACATGTTCAGTTTGACTAACTATGAAATTATCGCCGTATAGACCAGTTCACGCGTGACGTCACGCGCACCTGCGTGTTTCCATCCGGGCTATATTGGTAGTCAAAAGAAAGATACAATCAATGGGGAGAAATAGAGCGTGATCAGTTAAATTTAAACGATTATATTTAGATTTTATTTTTCAACATGCCAACAAGTTGTTCTACGTTACTGAAACAAATAAGATTGAACACAATGAATAAATAGATCAAAACCAAATTAAAAACATTTACAAATTAACCATAATGTCTGGGCAGGGACCTTTACCCTGGTCCGGGAAAACTAACATTTTGAAACATTAAATAAACATTAAATTAAATTAAATGCAATAGTTTTCATTTGATTGTTTGCATCAATCTTAAAATTGTTTAAGCCTTTGTATACCGGTGTTTAATTGCCCCTTTGTTCTGCCTAATCCGATTATCTCGTTTTGATCAGATATTGTCCAGACCTAACTAACGCTCGATTGGTCATTGTCGGCTCGGGTACTACTTACATGTACCCCGGGTACTCTTAAGTATACTTACATGTACCCCGGGTACGGTAAATATACTAAAACATACCCGGGAAATTTAACGCTAAATCGGTCGTTGTCGGCTATTTTTTTTTAATTAATTATATACACATGTATGTCAATTTTCTGTAAAATGGCCTCTATATTATCGAAACTCATACTCACAAAGCATGTTGACACAGTTTTTTTTTAAAGAGAAGTTTGTTTAAGATAATCGGTAGCGCGTTTTACGACATCGGATTTTAGGCGGGAATACAACTCGGGTACAGTCTAATATCGACCGGGTACGATTAAGTATATTTACCGTACCCGGGGTACATGTACGTATACTTAAGAGTACCCGGGGTACATGTTAGTAGTACCCGAGCCGACAGTGACCAATCGAGCCTAACTAACAACATGGTGTCATAAATCACACTAGGTGGCAGATGACAGTCTGGTCATTAAACGCAATTGATGATGCCCCCATGTCTTCATTCTGGTAGTATTAAGTAACTAGGCATTTGGTTGAATAAATTTACCACCGACATATTTAACAGTTGCTTAAATTAGATATGTTACATAATTATTGTACAAATTTGAAGTCTATAGATTATTGGAAATTGAACATGGTAAAGAAAAAGACCCGTTTTATTTATATAAAAAAAAAGTATTTATGAATTATAAAATGTAAAAAAAAAATATTTAACATATTTAGCGGGCATCGGTTAATTATAAATACGTCATTCCGTATGAAGATGCAATGTTACGGCAATGCACGAAATACATCATAAAAACAAGAAATTACGTTTGACATCAATGGGGGTAAATAATAATGAAACAATGTGTATATATTATATTATATATGTATATATATTATTTTGTGTGTGTGTGTTTGTGCATGTGTGTTAAATGTTAGATAGTTGTCACTCATACTCTATCACTAGTAAAGAGTTTACAAAATACATGAATACACAGTTCAATTTGCATCATGTGAGGTTGTATTTTTCAGTTAAATGTTAATATTCCTCAAGTCATTCTCTGAACAACACCCATCCAAATTAAAATAACATGTAAATACCGTCATGAACTTCGCTTTTAATAGGGCTTTGTAGTACGTTTATTTTCAATGAAACACTGACACATTCTAGCTATCACTAATTTTTTATTATTCTAGTTTACACATGCAATTGATATTTATAATTTTATAATAAGATGTATCATTATTTTTATTGAAGCTTTTCTGCAAATTATTATACGGCTAATGCATAGAGCTCAGGGTTTTTTTTCCACTTTTTGGGAAGATAGCCCATGGCTTTGGAATTGGGAATTTTATCGGCATTTTCATGAAATTGGGAAAATAAATTCATTAGCATTTTTTTCCACACAAAAAGTCCACTGATTATGGAAATACTAAATTTGATATAACCCTTTATAATCAGGGGACAAAAATATTCCTAAACTGCACTCGTCCTGCAGGACGAGTGCATTAAAATTTTCACTCGCCCTGCAAACACACGCACTCGTCCTTCAAATATGTGTGAAATAAAGATTGCAAAGGGCTGATATGACTTATAAAGTTTCCTAAAGTATATTACTGCTAAGAAGTGAAATAAGTTACTTTATTTATGAAGAACACAATATAAATAATTTTTTCTAATGCTCGCGTGCTTTCCGTTTTGGACGTTTGAACAGAACATCGAACTCGCCCCCAAAGAACGCTCGTATGTCAGACATTTTTCAAACGAAATTCAGACTGGTTTTAAACCGTACTTCGCGCTTAAATAATAACAGTGACTGCAGTCGCATGGTTCCCTGTCAACATGTACGCGCAGAGCTCACACCAAAAAGCCAATATTTACTCGGGACACAAGTCTCGCATAACAACGCGCACCTGCTGTATGAAATTTACAATAACAATTTCCGGTTCATTCGCATTCTACTTTCGGAATGGATATGCTTTTAGAAAATGATTTTATTTAATGAAAAATAGTCATACTGGTCAGAAAATTCATTTTTGAGCATCAGCTTATTTTCACTCGTCCTGTAGGACGAGAGCTTTAGGAAAATTCACTCGTCCTATCAAGATTTCACTCGTCAATACGAGCGGACGAGTGAAATTTTTGTCCCCTGATAATCATTCAAATTAAAAGAACAAAATCATATAATACTTTGTTAGATGTAATTGAATTAAATTTGAGATAAAATATACATTAGACATCTTCCTAAAAAAAAAAAAAAAAAAAAAAAAATTTTTTTTTTTTTTTTTTTTTTTTTTTTAAATTGGGAATTTTTTGCCACATTTTGGGAAAAAAGTATACTTTTTGGGATTGGGAACATAGCCGAATTTCGGCTATAAAATCGGGCCAAAAAAAACCCTGGAGCTCTTTGTTGCCTCGAATTGTCTGTCGTTCAGTCTTCAGACAATCTTAATTACTTTTATGCTAATGACGCGTTCTTTTAAAATGCAAATAAATGTGTTAATGCATTCTTTTGGCACTAAACATTATATTTCTAAAATATTATTTAGGTGTTGTTTTTTTAGTTTCTTTTCGATTTATTGACTAAACAAGTCTCGTTATCCATATGCTTTGCGTTAGCTGTAAGCAATGCTTTTGACTACCAGTGCATTGCGCATGCATGAAAATCGGGAATCAAAACAATAACAATGAACTGGCCTATAACCATCTTATTGAGCTTATTGTAAAAGCATGGCATTTTGGGGGCAAATTTCAACAAAACAATCACTGCTTTATATAGATTAATCAAATTAAACATGCATGACAGAAACCACGTGTTGTCTTAGCAATTAAGAGCACGGTATGAATTTACTTAAAAACCTGTTAACGGAAGTTTATTAGCATCGGGCTCCAGGGCTCGAATTTATTTTTTTTTTCTACTTGCAAAACATTGCGAGCAGCTTTAATACCGACTCGCAAAATCAAAAACATTCTCGCAAATTTTGCTGGACACATAATTTAATATCGTTTTTTTTATTCAACAGTTAACTTTGCTTTATCTATCGTATTGTTATTTCCATCTGTGGGCAAAAAGAAACTACATGTTATTTTTCGCTTCGACGCCATGTATGTTCAAGTTCAATGAACACGTGTGAATTAGTCGACTGTTTAACGTTCTTTGTACCAATACCATCCTCGTATCTGTACTATAAGTATACCAGTCTATATACAAGGTGCGCGTTTCCGCATACGGGTATTAGGACGTTCTATGACCTATGGTTTAGCGTTCAGGACGTCGAACGCATTTAGCAATAATACTGTTTTTTTTTCACTATTTCTCTACTCGCAAAAAATTACTAGTGGCTGAAAACTTAACTCGCAATCGGTATTTTTCACTCGCATTTTGCGAGTGTGCGAGTGTTAATTTCGAGCCCTGGGGCTCGGCCATGCAAACTGGATCGAACCGTCGTGGGGCGAATCATCAGTGTCATGATGTGGTTAATTGTACTTTTTTATGATTTAATATATGGTATACAAACACTATGAACTTATTATAAAAAGGACCTACCGCTCTTTCATCGTTGGTGTTGCAGAATGGAGCTTTGGTCGTTTATTTGATATACTCAAATTATTCCCGCGTTGTTTACTGTGTCAATATTTTATATGGTCGTGAAAATCGCTTCTTTTAGATCAATTCGTTCCTCCGAACTTCGTACCAAAAGTGTAAATAAATTCCTTATCCAAACTCGGTGATAGCGTCGCTGCTATGCCTAATCATGATACAGAAAAGGTATAAAATTTCATTTAAAAAAATGCCAACTAATATCAGTTGCTTCATAATCACATAAATTCAACAAGATGCCCTGTTGCTCCCTTCAGAATATCGCCAGGGGTATGATATCTACATCTACATCGACATCTACATGGTTTCATTAAAGTGTCATGGCTTGACATTTCTTTGACGGTGCGCAAGACAAAAGTATAAAGTAAAGTTAAAATAGTTAAGGTAGAAAAAAGTAAAGTAAGAGAGTGTAGTAGAGGCCCCAGTTACTTTTCACAGCCATCAGGTCAAGACCAATTTAGCCTCCGTGACGATACCAGGGCACAAGGCCCCGCCAACAAAGCTCAAGTCCGTCATCTAAATTCTTAGTTCGTAACAGGGAGGATGTCCCCTTAGAAGGTTAGGCTGGATAGCCCACTTTTGAAGGATGCCAGAGAGGGGGCCTCAGCAACGGATGCTGGTAGGTTGGTCCAAAGTGGTATATACTGCGTGGGAAAAAGCTGTACTTGAGGGTATCAGATGTAGGAGTGACAAGCAAGAAGCCTGATCCGTGCGGGTGTCTAGGCATCTTTTTTGTGGTTTCAGGTATTTGTTGGCATCAATGTTAACCAGCTTGTTTACTATGCGGTGGAGCATTGTCAGTTGATGTTTAGTGCGGCGTGATTCGATTGTTTCTAGGTTGAGCTCCTCCAGCATACTATCAACACTGCTTGTATTATGGACTCTGTTGGTTATAAAGCCACTGATACTGATATGACTAAGGAGCACAGAGGGCCCATATCCACGGAAAGGGTTTTAAGTGAACGGAAAGAGCAATATGTACCTTATTCTAAACCATTTCAATCGTATAAAAAATACTGTAATAAATATCTCCTTTAAAACGTTTGCATTGAAATGTTTCCTTATTGTCATGAAATATTCACAAATTATGTTCAGGTCCAACAATAGATAGATACTGAAAGGGTCAAAAAGTTTCGTAAAAGGAACGAATGATGCCATTTTTTCGTTGAGTAAAATAAGAGCCACATTATAAAACGTAATAACCAGAATCAATAAGCAGTGTAAATATATATTTCATTTATAATTGAGTATATGTGTAGCCTACATGTACGTATAGATCTAGGTGTATTAAAGCCTATATTCTATCATATGCAATCAAGTGATTTAGTAATTTGTGTATATTCCTCTGCCTAGACGAATACACAAACAACAACGGAAAGTCGGTAGTCTGTACACTCGTGAACCATATTGATAGAACGTAAAACATGTTCACAAATCGTTTATCAATTACTATTATGTGTAAGCGACTGAAAATAAATAAGTTAAATGCATATTAAATACTGAAATAAAGTGTACCATGAGTCCAACTAGACCTAAGAGCCGTTATACATGCCGCAAAATCTGTTACACTGATCTTTGTTTAACACCTATAATTATAGCTATATATATTACATATGAAATATATACCACCGCAGATTGCTTGTAGACGTAGTTATTTATACGTTCAATACTTTCAGCTGTTATTCATGTTATTAATTATATACAGCAAGGCCAGAAAACAGCAATGTTACCAATGTTACCTCCACAGTACTACGGGCAGGACCATAATTTAATATTCTTTAATATCTGTATGGAAAACCAAGCTTGGTATATGTTTTCGATAAAAATGTTAATTCAAAAAGAATTTCATCAACTCGACACATAACTTTCTTAACATTAATTATACATTTACCTGTTTTATCTAAATTTAAAATTTCTGTATTCATATTAAAAACTGCCAACGAAAACAGGTTGGCCAACCCACCAACACTATAAATTGGAAATATAAGTGAAAACTGACAATTAATATTAGCATAGAAGTAATGGTGTATCTTCTAGTGTTATAAACGTTAGACCTCAGTAAAAAAAATGAGTCCAGCCCATAAGGCATACGCACGCCATCGGCGCGACAGTTAAATACTGGACCCTGTGGACGGAATGCAGTACGATTGTTGTAGAGTTTCAAGCGATCCACGATTGATTTCTGTGCCGTTCCGCGGATACACAGCGTCTGCGTTTCATCTGTGTATCGTTGCGTTCTACTTGGTCGCTGTTGCAAAGACGCCACCAATAAGATAAACTTCGGGATTTACTTAGAAATATTTCCCGCGACATGGCGCTATTAGTTCTCCACCAAGAAATATTTCCGTTTAACGCCATGGTTCGTACACGAGCATCTCACGTAGGAAACACGGGTTCGATCCCCGCTAAAGGCCAATACCACCATTGATTGTTTTACAGCAAACATTTTAATACTGAGAAGCTGGGATTTGGAACTGTAGATAAAAGTTAATTCAAACTTGTGTGAGTCTAGTCAGTAAATTAATTATTAGCGCTCGGATATACCACCCGATCCTGTTTTATTAGCTACTACTAGTAGAAACTTATTAGACTTTTTAGACTACTACTACTAATAATAAAAGATGCCTTTCCTACCGCGGTAAAATTTATTAGCTACTGCCAACACTAATAAAAGATCACGGTTGGCCTGAATTATTTCGACCAATCAATCAAAAGCACTCTTTACGGCAACAAAGATGGAGGCATCCAGTTCTGTTGCAGTACCGACGGTAGGCTACGTTCTAAATTTCTATATCATCACGATTAAGTTTTGGCGTATCTGCATGTTTATTAGTAGACTATTTAGCGACTGAAGACAATAACGATTGCTTTCACTGAAATATTGTTTCAAGGAATCTGATTGTGCTATAGACGTCTATTTTGGATTTAAGGCGTTATTATTTTCGACTGACCTACTTTCGCTAGGTCGATCTACACAATACTTTTTACTCAAACCAAACTGAAATGAAAACTGCTGGTGTACCCTAGTATGGTTAGCAACGATTGTACTTTAAGACCGGGATTTCTTTACCAGAGTATCGTATCGATATATTCATTTGTCAATGTTTCTCTTGTTTCATGTTTCGTCCTCTAGCCTTTCGTCCTTTGTTTTTTAAGAAAAGCATTTTAACAAATTTCATCAAACTTCTAATTTGCCAAATCTTTAGATATTTTTCCATACCCCACCCACTATTTTAATGTTTCGTTTTTACCTACTCTACTGTAAACACAATAAAATCAAAATAAAGCATAAACACAAACAAATTTAATCAAAAAAACTAGGCTATTAACAAATCACAAAAAATCCTACCATATAAGTTATGCTTGGGCGAGTAGTTATATATGTGGGGCGAATCCTTATATAATAAGGGGCGAGTCGTTCCCTATCTGGCTACATACATTACTAGTTCTTTTTGAATGCTCTGAGCTTGTATGGGTGCATACGGAGTGTCAATAGCTGTGAGTAACTATTTCACAACTGTGTTTATATTGTTTCTAAAATTTCACATTTTCGATTAAATGACCCACAGTCTTTTCACAAAATGACCAGGCTAAGGCATCTTCACAAATTTTGGTGAAAAACCCATGCAGTCCCATAATACACTGCTTTTTATATCCCCCACCAACAAGGATATGTGAATCGCAGCCATCCGTCCGTTCCAATTGTGTCCGGAGCATAACTTCATCATTTATAAAGCCAGTTTTATTAAACTTGCTACAAATGTTCCCCATCATTAGATTATGTGTCACCCTTAATTACCAGGTCCCTGGCCACATCCAAGGTCAAGGTTACACTTATAGGTCAAATGTCTATGCGGTCAATGTTTCCATCCAGTTCATGTCCATAGCATAACTTCATTTATTAATATTAAGCCAATTTCATTAAACTTGCTGCGAATGTTCCCCATTGTTAGATGGTGTATCGCGCTAAACAACCAGACACTACCTCCAAGGTGAAGGTCACACTTAGGTAAAGCGTCTTTATATGGTACAATGTTTCCATCCAGTTCGTGTCCAGAACATGATGTTGTCATTTATTAGGTGAATTTCATTTAACTTGGCACAAACATTCGGCACCATTATTCAATGTGTCTTGCTTAAAGGGTTTCCTGCCTCCAAGGTAAAGGTCACACTTATATGTCAAATGTCCATAATGTTCTACACTTATTTATGTCAAGAGCATAATTTTGTTTTTTTTAGCTTTTGTCCGTCGTGCGTCGTCCATCATCAACATTTTGCCTTGTGAACACTCTAGAGGCCACATTTATTGTCTGATCTTCATGAAATTTGGTCAGAACATTTGTCCCATTGATACCTCGACTGAGTTTTAAACTGGGTCTTGCTGGGTCAAAAACTAGGTCACTAGGTCAAAAAAAAAGAAATACCTTGTGAACACTGTAGAAGTCACATTTGATGCCCAATCTTCATGTAACTTTGTCAAAATGTTTGTCTAAATGATATGTTGGTTGAGTTCAAAAATGGTTCCGGCCCATTAAAAAAAAAACATGGCTGCCAGGGGGCAGGGCAGTATTTCTTATATGGCTATAGAGAAACCTTATGAACACTCTAGAAGTAACAATTTTTGCCCAATCATCATGAAACTTAATCAAAACATTGGTTGCATCGATATCTCGGACGAGTTCGAAAATGGTCCAGATCGGTGAAAAAACATGGCCGCCAGGGGGCGGGGCAGTTTTCCTTATATGGCTATGGTAAAATCTTGTTAACACTCTAGAGGCCACATTTATTGTCCAATCTTCATGAAATTTGGTCAGAAGATTGGTCTGTATGATATCTTGGATGAGTTTGAAAATGGTTAACTTACGTTTGCCTGAAAAACATGGCAGGCTGCCAAGGGGCGGGGCATTTTTCCTTATATGGCCATATATGGCTATAGTAAAACCTTGTAAACACTATAGAAGCCACATTTATTGTCCATTCTTAATGAAATTTGGTCAGAAGATTGGTCGCAATGATATCTTGAATGTGTTCAAAAATCGTTAAGTTGGCTTGAAAAACATGGTTGCCAAGGGGCGGGGCATTTTTCCTAATATGGCTATAGTAAAATCTTGTTAACACTCTAGAGGCCACATTTATTGTCCGATCTTCATGAAACTTGGTCAGAAGATTCATCCCAATAATAGCTTGGACGAGTTCAAAAATTATGCAGATTGGTTGAAAAACATGGCCGCAAGGGGGGCGGGGCATTTGTTATATGGCTATAGTAAAACCTTGTTAACATTCTAGAGGCCACATTTATTTTCCGATCTTCATGAAACTTGTTCAGAAGATTTGTCCTAATGATATCTTGGATGAGTTCGAAAATGGTTTCGGTTGCTTAAAAAATATGGCCACCAGGGGGCGGGGCATTTTTCCTAATATGGCTATATATCATGCTGTAGAAAAACCTTGTTAACACTCTAGAGGCCACATTTATTGTCCGATCATCATGAAACTTGGTCAAATGATTTGTCCCAATGATATCTTGGATGAGTTTGAAAATGGTTCCGGTTGGTGGAAAAACATGGCCGCCAAGGGGGCGTGGCATTTTTCCTTATATAGCTATAGTTAAACATTGTTAACACTCTAGAAGCCATATTTATTGTACAATCATCATAAAAATTTGTCAGAAGTTTTGTCCCAATGATATTTTGGACAAGTTCGAAAATGGTTCCAGTTGCTTGAAAAACATGGTCACCAGTGGGTGGGGCATTTTTCCTTATATGGACTTATGAATCTTCATGAAATTTTGTCTGTATATTTGTTTAAATGATATCTTGGATGTGTATGAAAATGGTTCTGGTCTGTTGAAAAACGAGGCAGCCAGGGTGTTCACTAGTCATGAAAGTTGGTAAGAACATTTTGTTCTAATGACATCTTGGGCTGCACAGAACAGGTCAGTTCCTTTGAATCTCAGGTGAGCGACTTTGGGCCTTTCAGGCCCTCTTGTTTAAGCAAATTTAATTAAACTTGGTACAAATTTTTCCCATCATTAGAAGATGTGTCGCGATATAAAGCCAGGTCCATACCTCCAAGGTCAAGGTCACAAAGGGCGAATGTCTATACATTGTACAATTTTTAGCTCACCTGAGCACAATGAGCTTTTGTGATCGCTTTTTGTCCGTTGTGCGTTGTGCGGCGTCAACATCTGCCTTGTTAAATCTTTACAGGCCACATTTATTGTCCAATCTTCATGAAATTTGGTCAGAAGATTGGCCCAATGATATCTTCGATGAGTTTGAAAATGGTAATGTTTGCTTGAAAAACATGGCTGCCAAGGGGCGGGGCATTTTTCCTTATATGGCTATATATGGCTAAAGTAAAATCTTGTTAACTCTCTAGAGGCCACATTTATTGTCCAATCTTCATGAAACTTGGTCAGAAGATTCATCCCAATAATATCTTTGACGAGTTCGAAAATGATGCCGGTTGGTTGAAAACATGGCCGCCAAGGGGCGGGGCTTTTTTCCTTAAATGGCAATAGTAAAGCCTTGTTAAAACTCTAGAGGCCACATTTATTGTCCAATCTTCATGAAATTTAATCAGAAGATTGGTTTCAATGATATCTTGGATGAGTTTGAAAATGGCAACGTTTGCTTGAAAAACATGGATGCCAAGGGGCGGGGCATTTTTCCTTATGGCTATATATGGCTATAGTAAAATCTTGTTAACTCTCTAGAGGCCACATTTATTTTCCGATCTTCATGAAACTTGGTCAGGAGATTTGTCCCAATAATATCTTGTTATCTCAGGTGAGCGACTTTGGGCCTTTCAGGCCCTCTTGTTTGTTTAAGTTATCACCCGTCTTGTCGCGTTTTTTTTATAGCTTTTCCGACTGTGTCGGCAACTGAACATACAGCATCGTTTAAGATCTTTTCTATAATGTCTTTCTTAACATTCAACTTCAGCTAACTTTGCAAACAATATGTTAAAAGCGTGTTTTTGCACGCTTTGCAGTTTTTAGGACTCTCTCTGGGCGCTGCCATTGTTTTTTGACAGATAGACTGTGCACGCCGCTTTTATTGGAAAAAATAGCTTTGCAAAACAAACCCGATAACCATTCAATATAAGCACCGAAAAGATCTTTATTACGCAAAAAGAACTCAATAAAAATTGATACGAACCCATGTAAAAATAATATTCGTAACTTGATTTTGTAATTCTTAATGGTACGCCAAGATTTTAAAATAAATACGTAACGGACTTGAAAATAATTCGTAATTACGAAAATACGACCCTTATCTGGAGTTCTGAAATATGAGTTTTAGATCCGATTCCAACACTTTTTATAATGACTTGCACTGAATTGTAATGACCTGTATTGGGTTGTTTTGTCCTGAATCAAATTATTCGATGCCAAGGCCCTGTTGGCGGAGAATATGTCTGCAACTGTGAAGTTCTTGTTTTATTTTCAAAACAACCTGTGGCTCTCAAAAGGAAAATTGTAAGCTGATAATCAACAGAAAAGATATTAATAAGGTATAGATCAATATGAATTTCATTTATATGGTGAACCATCATATATCGCATCCAAAAGCTGATTGAATAAAGCGTTTGTGATTATAAAAAAGTGGGTATTTGGAATGAATTTAATGAAAACATCTAAATGCTAGGGGAGAAATCCGTTTTAGGAAACTTGTATTTTGCTAGGGGAAACAGCCTGTGTTCGGCTGTAAAAAATTGGGGGAAAATTCACTGATATAAAATTAAGAAACTCCCAAAACATTATCAGGAGAGAACACCTTATTATCAACAAAAAATCCCTTATTTAAGGCAAATGACCATTTGCCTAACAGAAAAATAAAAAACAGAACATTAAAACATAAAACACAAAATGTGACTAAATCTGGCAGTGATTTTTGTGCTTTTATTATACCCCCAAAAACAAAGTTTAGGGGGGTATATAGGAGTGAGCTTGTCGGTTGGTCGGTCTGTCTGTCTTTCGATCCGTCCGTTATTAGTGTCCGCTCTCCAATTCAAGTTGTTTTCATCCGATGTTCACCAAACTTGGTCAGATGTTGTATCGAGATGATGTCTAGGTCAAGTTTGAATATGGGTCATGCCGGGTCAAAAACAAGGTCACGGGGTCACTTAGTGTGTTTTAAACATTTAGCATGGAGTCCGCTCTCTAATTCAAGTAGTTTCCATCCGAGCTTCACCAAACTTGGTCAGAAGTTGTATCTAGATGATCTTATGGCCATGTTCGAACATGGGCCATGCCAGATAAAAAAACTAGGTCATGGGAATATCAGTGGTAATTTTGAGCAAAAAAAATCACTGTCTGGGAACACGGTCTGACCTTGGAAAGGTCAATATAAAGCACTGGGAGGTTAAACAGATTTGAGAGATCCCAACCTTGGTCCAGCAATATACATGTAGTGAATGTACTAATTAGATATAAGAAAAGACACAAAACAAGACAACATTGAAAACTCAATGTTTTTAGAAGCTTGGGTCACCGCCTTGGAAATGTCAAAGGGTCATGTACGCACTGCCGGTTTAAACCAGTTTTAACCGGTTTACAGGGATACCTAACTTCAGACTTGGTCCACAATTGACCATCGTACAAACATGTGTAAATAAACATTGACTTCATAGCATTCCTGTTCAAACAAGCAAATTCGTTGAATTGATATCCACCGCCAATATACTTAAGTACACAAAAGTGTTTTATTTGACACTACAAAAGCATTTTTTTAAGATACAAAGGACCATAACTCTGTTATTAATAGATGTTGTACATTGCCATTTAGCGTGTATCATCCTCTTATCCATATATATACTCATACCAAGTTTCAAGGAAATCTGCCAAAGCACTTCCAAGATATGGCTCCAGACACAAAAGTGACGGACAGATGGAAAGACGAACGGACCAAAAGATGGAAGGATGGACGGACGGACAAGGCCAAAACAATATCCCTCTGCCTTAAGCGGGGGAAAATTAAACAGAAATACGAGAGAATAATAATTTTATTGATTTAATTACACAATGGTTTCATGTGAAGCACCAGAACTGCAACTATTTAAGAAATGATGATTTGAAGTAAATACGAGTATGTACATAATTTAAGGCCAAGCCCAAGGCAGAATAATCGTCCAATTGTAAGGTTGTCCAACAAGAGCTGTGTTTGTTTCATTCACTTCTCTGTTATTGACACTGTTTGAGTATTCTATCGGCTACAGGTAGTTAGGGTGTAGGTCACGATTCAGCTTTTTTTTTAGCTCACCTGAGCACAATGTGCTCATGGTGAGCTTTTGTGATCGCCTTTTGTCTGTAGTGCGTCGTCCGTTGTGCGGCGTCAGCATTTGTCTTGTTAACACTCTAGAGGCCACATTTATTGTCCAATCTTCATGACATTTGGTCAGAAAATTGGTCTCAATAATATCTTGGATGAGTTCGAAAATGGTTAAATTTGCTTGAAAAACAGGGCTGCCAAGGGGCGGGGCATTTTTCCTTATATGGCTATAGTAAAATCTTGTTTACACTCTAGAGGCCACATTTTATATAGTCAGAAGTCTGAACTTGGTCAGAAGATTCATCCCGATAATATCTTAGAAGAATTACAAAAATGATGCTGGTTGGTTGAAAAACATGGCTGCCAGGGGGCGGGGCATTTTTCCTTATATGGCTATAGTAAAACCTTGATAACACTCTAGAGGCCACATTTATTTTCTGATCTTCATGAAACTTGGTCAGAAGATTTGTCCCAATTATATCTTTTTATTTCAGGTGAGCAACTTTGGGCCTTTCAGGCACTCTTGTTTAAAAACATTGCATGTTCTGTGCATTTCCAAAAAGAAAAACCATTTTGTCATTTAATAAGACCCAGTTCATTCACTGCACAATTTATGAAGTTATGACTTCTTAAAGGGGGCAACATAAAAACAGCACCCTCCTATTTTGCTCTTGATCTTTCTTTACCTCAGATGTGGAAGGACCTCATAAACTTATTTTGAAAGTTTGCGTTTCCTTAAACTTACTCTATTTGTCACCATTTAAAAATTCAAGAACACATAATAAACTTAAAACAATGTTTGCCCACATGTTGGTCTGGCCCCGCAACAGTCCATATTCTTTCTCTCATACTGCTACCAATGTTCTGCCAAGAGTGTATTTTATGTATAATCATTTGATAGTTAACTATCTTAACACAAAATTTAAAACTCGTAATTATCTTTATGCAGGTAGGACTGCCTAAGGATGGATCAAACAATATTGGAGGTGCAATTTGCGGCATACCGAGGGACACTCAATTACCCCCATGGCAGGGCAGGACCCCCCCCTGGCCCCCAGTGAATGCCGACTTGTTCTTTTCTGCAATGAAGACTTGTAAGTATTCCACATTGTGAAAACTGGTTCATGGGTTTGTTTCTGGAGTTGAAATTATTGTTTGTGAAATTGTGAAGTAGCCTGCAATCAGCCGCTGTTTTATTAGGTGAAAATGCCCTGTATCTATGAACACTTTCAACACTCCTAAATCAACTGACCATATTTGGATCTTTAAAATTACCTACTTTTGCACTTTAATTAAGAATTATCAAATTCTTGGTATACAAAAATGGTGCATTTCATATGACACCAATACTGCTTGCTACAAAGCTTTCACAGTTGCATGGATTTTATCTTTAAACCTTTTCAAAGACCCACATCACTCAACTTCAGTTGATCTTGACATTGACCTATTTTTTGCACTAAGACTTCAAATGGGCTAATGAATTGATACTGATCCGGCTTCCACCAGGGGTGTCACCATTTATATTTATATTTTAATTTAGGGTCACTGTCACATAACCCGAAATTTAATGTTAAAACCCTTTCATGCCTTAGAAATGTTTGTCATGCTTTAATAACCTTTTTGCGCTTTGGTCATTTAAAAAAACTTTCAAAAAAAATTTGTTTTAAATTAGTGCATGTTCAATGTCACAAGGCATTCAATTTTGCTATAGGTCAGCCCCTGTTTCAACATGGAATGTTGAGTTTCTCTGTGGACACTGATTTATCAGGAGCATGCTACTTAGATACTAAAGGCTTCAACTAGACTATTTAACTGTGAGAAAAGTGGAGCTTGCCATCTGCAGATGGCAATTGTATTATCCTACTAATGTAACCATTGGGAGAATTTTATAGAACCATAGTTTTTCATCTTTGTGTATGTTTTCTGCCATGTCTTAGAAGCTTTTCTTATTTCTTCTCAACGAAAATGCATACAGTCGGAAAGAAGAAAACTTTAAAACTTTTATACATATGAGTCGTGTTCTGAGAAAACTGGGCATAATGCATGTGCGTAAAGTGTCGACCCAGATTAGCCTGTGCAGTCCGTACAGGCTTATCAGGGACGACACTTTCCACTTATATTGGATTTTTGCTAAAAAGAGACTTCATTTAAACGAAAAATGTCATAAAAGCAGAAAGTTTTGTCCCTGATTAGCCTGTGCGGATTGCACGGGCTAATCTGGGACAACACATTACGCACATGCATTAAGCCCAGTTTTCTCAGAACAAGACACATATATACCCATACTTCAAGAACAATCCCTGGGGGCTATACTGAGACTATATATCATGTCTTGATATGTATAAATATGATTAACAATGAAGACAGAGAAATATAATAAAGTTTGATGTTTTACATTTCAAATACCGGTAAAAAAACAACTGTATGATTATGTTTTGAAGATTATTTAATTGTACTATATCTATACAAGGAAATTGTTGCTACATGTAGTTGGACACGTAGATTGTTATAACTACTACTTTACCTTAAGTATTGCTGCTCATGCGAGTCAACGTTCCTGCATTACAGGTTTAGGGACGTCTTGGCATCTAAGTGCAGAATTTGAAGCAAATGTGACATCAACCCTCTAGACCGATGAGAGAAACAACACTGAACTTAAATTTCGGATATAACCCTGAACAATTGTCATCAATCACATGACATGCTGCTCACCACTAGAGGAAGACCCCTATTGAATTTGGCTTTGATTCCTCTAAGGTAAAGGTCACATACATACTTCCTTTATGTGACAGCCTTGTTGAAGGGATATCTTAAGTTCTGTCTGTGACTCTTCCTCATATTTGGATTAGTTGTTGCTTACCACTAGAGGAAGACAGCTATTGATTTTGGCGTTAATATCTTGAAGGTCCATGTCACTAGGCCATATTATTAATTTTCTTTATTAGCAACCTTGTTCAAGTGATTTTTTCAGTTCTTTATGCCAAGACGAAGACTTCTATCCATTTTGGTGTTGATACTCCAAAGGTCAAGGTCACATCTTTACCCGGTATATGGTTTTGTTGTATGAAAATAGTGTCTGAGAGATATACTTAAGTACCTCTTGACACTCTCAACCTAAGTTGCCTGTAACTAACAGAACACAAGGTCAAGCTCACATTCTAACCTTTCTATTTCATGAAGTAATTTCTCATCTATCCTGGGAACACATAATATGATAATTGTATTTTCATGTTTTTTGCCAAGAAATTTCTATTCAGGATCTTTTATTGTATGGTAGCATATGAACGTACTATTGTACTGTAAATATGCATTTAGGATGGCATGCATGTTTCACAAACATTTTTTATCTGTGATATGAGGCTACTTTGTGATTAAATTGCAATTGCTGCACAAACAGGACAAATAATGATGTCCCCCCTCCTTTTATATGTAGGAATACATTTTAAAAATACCATAAATTTCCTAATTTTACGTGTAATGGCTATACATTTTATAAAAAGCAATCCTTTATTGATGGACTCTTTAAAAAAAAAAATAATAATTATTCACAACATGGTCCTGGTAGGATTTCTTTTCTGAAAATAGTGCCATTTAAAGACATTAACTAAAGTGCACTTGCTCATACAGGTTTTCTTGTGCACATTTTATTCAAGAAGGTTTTACTAGAACTTTAATGTTCCACTGCACGCAAGAATTGTCATTATGAAATGACCCCTTTCCTATATATACATATAAGGGTTCATTTTACGAATGAATACTAAGTATTGTTAAATTATAATATTTATACATTAATTAATTTACAGTAACTGACCAGACACTAGAAGGTCCAGGTGCTGATAAACTACACAAGATCAAGTCCTGGTGTACTACACCCTACAGGTATTGGCTTGTGATAAAAGGAGTGGCATGGTTGTACTTTTATATAGGAGAAATATTGTGTATGAAATGCATTAAGAAAAGAGATGAATTTTTATGCCTAAAGGCTGGCACATAATTTTTAGCTCGGCTGTTTTTGGAGAAAACCCGAGGTATTGTCATAGCAAGCTCTTCGTCCGCCGTCCGCGTCGTGCTGAAACCTTGACATTTTGCTCTAACATCAAAGTGCTTCCACCTACAACTTTGAAACTTCATATGTAGATGCATCTTGATGAGTTCTACACGCCACACCCATTTTTGGGTCACTAGGTCAAAGGTCAAGGTCACTGTGACGACAAAAAAAAAATTCTGACAAACTTTCATTTATTCAAAATTGCACCCACAGCCGAGCGTTGGCACCCGTTATGTGGTGCTCTTGTTTTAATCGTATGTTGGACAGTACGTCTGTCCACAATTGTGTGTCTCGTTTATATCTTAACAACTTATGGATGGATTTTTAAATAACCTGGCACAAATGTGTAGCATAGTAAGAGGAAGTGTCACGTGCAAGACCCTGGTCCCTGTCTCAAAGTTCAAGGTCACACTTAGCTTTTTAAGGTCATATTTTAAGACCAGGCTTTTTCTCTGAACTATAATAATGGGTAACACGACTATATGTGTGCCTTACTATAACGCTGTACTTCTGAACAGAGGGAGAATATTGGCATTTCTTTGTGTCTTGACAATGTGATCCTTAAAACGTTAAAAAAAATCAGTGATTGATAACAAATGTAAGCATTTAGTAGTATAAATTGTATACTTTTATAAAGAGTTATTGATGAAGTACTTTGACATGCTTGAATCTTGACATTGTGAAATGCGTTTTGTTAATATCCGCCCGGTTTCTGTCCAATTAGTGACCTTTTAATTAAAGCCAAACATGACCACTAAGGCGACATATTTTAAGCCTTTCGGTGCTTTGATTACAAATCATGAAGCTGCTTCATTATTTCCACATTACAGTTAACATACACAACTACTTCACCCATTTGATAGACAATTTCGTTCATTGTAACATATCTTGCGCAAGTTTAACATAAGACGGTATTTATATAACTCTTTATTATCTGGAACTGTATTTTCAAGCAATATCCGAATTTATTTTACCCGAATTTAGTATGTAAATATTAATATTATTAGCACCAAAAATAGGAAATATTATAACAAATTAATACAAAAAAACACTATTTTTATGTTTGATAAGAGATTGGTCTACAATATAAACCCAATACAAGTCATCTGTTTGCACAAAAAGCGTAAGAAATCAAAATTTCATATATAAAGGTTATATTACACGGATTTATCACGCTATTGTAGAATAAGCGTGAACACAAAACTGCATTTTCTAGAACATTACAACAGATGCACGAGTGCTAAAGCCTATATTTATTATTTAATAATAGAAAGTTTCTTTATGCAGTTAAACATAGAAGATAATGCCTTATCTGTGTGTTCACGTGTGTTTGTTTAAATTGAATAAATCAAGAGTTGTCGCGTATTACTCGTTACAAGGCCGTGCACGTCTGACCTTTTGAAATTTATTGTCAAAGTAAATTGTCAAAAACCATTGTGAAATATTGTTATGGGCATTTATATAGAGCACTCGGGTATCCCCGCAACATGACTTTCCCAAACAGACCTATTATGATACGCAATTACGAACACGAATATCGGTATCCTCGCTACATGGCTTTCCAATACAAAATTAGAATGGTACTCTTATAACGGATCTGAACATCTGGTAGTAGGGTATCCCCGATTCATGACTTCTCGTGCAGAACTAGAGTGATACACAATAGCGGACATGGACATCTGTTAAAAGGGTATCTCCGCTACTTGACTTCACGTGCATAAGGCCGGGTTTACATGTCTACGCGTTCCGTGTCCGTGTCCGCGAAAAAACGAACTGGTTGAAATCTGTTGGACTCAGTACACGGACGGCAGTCAACATGAAAGGTCGACTTTCAAGCATAGATATTAGTGAAAAAATAATAAACTTAGTAAATATACAACAAACGTATGAAAGAATTCAAAGACAAAGACATTGCATTAAAACATCTGGAAAAGCATAGCCAACGAAATGTAAATTGATGGCGTTTCAGGTAAGTGAGAATAGTAATTTGCGAATATATATCGTCTGCATATTGTACACTCTATAATCGCTTTTCAACAGACACAGTTTATATTCCAAACAAGATATAACGCTAAAATAAGTCGCTATTTATGTTCTTTTTTTGCCTATATATATAAGTTTTGAAGTCTGTCTAATACGAATAAATCAGTAATGTTTATCAATATAATTATAAGGTTTTTAGAATCTGAATTAATAAATTTGTTCGACGGTTTCTTAAGATGGCACGTACATCTATCCAGTACCAATGTCTGCAATCCGTCTACTAACATGCTGTACTGCAGTCATCACAAAAAATGTGTGCTCTTCTAATAACGACATCTTAATCCAAGTACCACCTCGTTTGGAATGGGGTTTTACACGGAAAGGCTAAAATAATAAGCGGATGCATGGACTAGATACTCCGTGTCCGTATACGGAACGCGGACACGAAACGCGAACGCCGAGCACGGACACATGGAAACCCGGCCTGACTAGAATGATACGCAATAACGGACATAAACATCTGGTAGTAGGGTATCCGCGCTACATGACTTTCCCGTGCAGAACTAGTGATACGCAATAATGGACATGAACATCTTCTAGTAGGGTATCATCGCTACATGACTTTCCCGTGCAGAACTAGAGTGAAACGCAATAACGGACATGAATATCTGTTAGAAGGGTATCACCGCTAAATGACTACACGTGCAGAACTAGAGTGATACGCAATAACGGACATGAACATCTGGTAGCACGGTATTCCCCTTACATGACTTTCTCGTGCAGAACTAGAGTGATACGCAATATATACGTCATATATATGTGTTTTGTTGTTTACGCTCAGTTGAATTAAGGATCAAACCTGCACAGTCGTGTTTTGCATATCAACTCACTCAAAGTACACCATTATACCTTCGTGAAATATTCCATGTATATATTGCATGCTCAGCACAAAATCCCTTTTGAGTACCGTTACTAAGTTATAAGTGTATAAGGTGTCCTATATATTGGTTGCACTCTATCCCTAACCTGTGACATAACTCAGGGACTGTTTGTATAGGTCCGTGCATAACTATATCAAAAAGAACACACCTTTTATTTAAATGATTTTCATTTCATTCAGGTTTATTTTTCATACATTGATTCACAATATAAAATTATTGCAAGCAATTAATAACATGACTCAACATACATACAATTTAAACTATGCAAAAACATTGTCCATAAGTGTTAAGCTAAGTTTTACATACCTTACTAATTACCTTTCAGTACTCAACATCTACAGTATCACAAAAACAAGCTGAAGCAAAGCGACACCATACACACAAAAAAATTAACAGGGTAAATCGGTGTAACAACAATTGATTGGTGTATGTACTAACACCATTTCAGCAACAGAAAAGCAAAGGGGTGGAACCATCAACCTCTTAATTGCTCTTAAATTGTATTGTCCAAGATATGTTGAAGTCTATACTAAACAAGATATGTTTGTGAAACACTAGGTCCCACCCATATATTTGACCTTTGACCTTGAAGGATGACCTTGACCTATCACCACTCAAAATGTGCAGCTCCATGAGATACACATGCATGCCAAATATCAAGTTGCTATCTTCAATATTGCAAAAGTTATGGCCAATGTTAATGTTTGACGCAAACAAACCAACAAACAGACAGGGCAAATATAATATGTCCCCAAGTATAGACTGGGACGTAAAAAGGACATAGCTTTTGAGACATATATATCAATTGCTTTTAAAATTGTTATATATATGCATGTATTTGTGATAATAGTAATCTGAACATGATTGTCAGTTTATATATATATTTATGATAATAGCAACCTGAACATGATTGTTAGTTTAATTATTTCTGTATACGACCACCTTTACGCAAAGAAATTATAGATGAATCTATAAGGAATAGTTTTCTCTGTAAATTCTAGAATGGTTTATCCTTTGGAATAATGTATGTTTTAATATTGGTATGAGTATTAGTACAAGTTAGAATTAACCAATTATCGATCCTCTTTACACAACAAAATTATAGATGATCTATTCTGATCATTGTTCTCGTAAAATAGCAACTGTTTCATCATTTCAAATGACCTTATGAGAATGCTTGAGGCAAAAGTATATAAGCATGAACAATTCAATTTGTTTTGTAGCATGGGGCATTTAAAAACAAAAAGAAACAAGCATACCAACACAATCATGATTTACATATGATACAGTATACAGCTGGAAAACAGATATCATAAATTGTCATTGAAATGTGAGTTTATAACGAGCAAATTCGTTGAATTGATATCCCCCAGCCAATATGCTTCTGGACACAAGTGTTATATTTGACAATCAAAAAAGCATTTTTTTCTAAGATAAAAAGGGCAATAACTCCTTTATTAACAGATGGTGTACAATGCCATTTGACATGCATCATCCTCTTATCCATATATATATAATATATATATATATACTCATACCAAGTTTCAATGATATCGGCCAAAGCACTTCCAAAATATGGCTCCGGACACACAAAAAAGCATTATTTCAAGATACAAAGGGCCATAACCCCGTTATTAACAGATTGTGTACAATGCCATTTGGCGTGCATCATCCTCTTATCCATATTTATACACATACCAAGTTTCAATGAAATCCGCCAAAGCACTTCCAAGATATGGCTCCGGACGGACGGACGGAAAATGCCAAAACAATATCCCTCTGCCTATGGCGGGGGATAACAACTTCAGTATATATGGAACAAGAGATTGCCAAGCAATATGGTCCCCTACCGGTAAAACTCCACCAGTCAGTAATTTTTTTTTATTTTATTTTTTTACATTTGTTGCCATAGCAACCACAATTTTTGACATAGGAACAAAATGAATTGACGTGCATAATCTCCATATAAGCCATCTGTCCACGTTTCAAGTTTCATAAAAAAATATGAAGAACTTTGAAGTTATCGCAGGATCCAGAAAAGTGTGACGGACTGACAGACAGACTGACACACGCAGACAGACTGACACACGGAGCGCAAACAATAAGTCCCCCCCCCCGGTTTCACCGGTAGTGGACAATAAATATTGAGTTAACAAGATGAAAAAGATCGGACAATAAATGTGGCCGATAAGTGTGCTTACAAAGCATAAGTTTTTAAATTCCGCTCACTTTCCAGCCATATTAGCAAGAAAGATACTGGCGTTTATTTCATAGTTATATTCGCTCTATATATATCTCGACTTTACTCGCTGCGAAATTTCCTAGCAGGATGACCCTATTTGGGCTCCACTAACAAAATTTGCGGGGAGAAAAGTCGATATATAAAGCGAATTTAAATACGAAATAAATGCCAATCACCTTTTTACTGATATGGCTGGAAAGTGATTCAAGTAATTCACTACTGAAGGCATTCCAGTCATATCTCCCAGATCTCCCAGAGTAAACCCTGACTTTGCTTTCTGATTTTGCTCAACTGAGCACAATGTGAGCTTTTGTGTTATACAACCAACGACGGACAAAAGGCGATCACAAAAGCTCACATTGTGCTCAGTTGAGCTACCAGTTGAGCTACAAACAAGAGCATTTAAAAAGCCATAGCACAGTTGTTTGTCTTATCTTAGAACACTTATTGCGAACAATTCAATTGAGACAATTAAGACAATATTGCTTTTGAGTCAATGATGTCTTTTAAACATTTAATTGTCACTATCAGAGTCATTGTCACTATCACTGTCTGTAAAATCCTCATCACTGAGTATTACATCAGTTGGTTCAGAGGGTTCTAACTCGTATTCTGGTAAGTTTCCATAATTTATTTCAGAAATACGAGCCTCTTGAACGCTGGTTAGACCAACCTTTTGTGCAAAATCAGAAAGCAAAGTCAGTGTTAAGTCTGGGAGATATGACTGGAATGCCTTCAGTAATGAATTAAATTTCATTTCCACATAAAGCCCTTCTTTGATGATGACTGGCATGTCTCCTTTAACATTATCCAGGACCTTGTTTAAAAGACCTGAATGTTCATTGGAAAAGAAATGTAATGTTGACTTCATTTCTGAAATCAAAAGTTCCTTTTCTTCTGCAGCTCTCTGTGTCATGCAAAACAGGCGAACAGCTTGCTGTTTTACAGACACAGGCACACTGGTCCTCCAAGCACCTACATCTAATGACTTCAAAATGTCCCACAGCTTGCTGTCGCACGACTTTACATCTTCAAATGACAAATGTGTCGGCATTTTAACGACTTCCCCGCCAACCGCATTGTACAACGACAGCTGTTCTCTTATCTTTTTGTTGCTTGCCCAATCTTATGGCTACAGCTTGTCCTCCTAAAAGCAACATTATTTTTTAAGTTTTAGTTAACTTTCAAATGACTCCTAAAAGAAAGGTAATGAATGATGTGACAATTTAATTAGGAAATACTTTTACTGTTTTTAGTTACAGAGACCTAGATCTCAAGCTAAGTCTGCATATAAACTACCAGCACACTTAACTGTACAAAATACCCACATGAACACTCAAATTATTTAGAGGAACATTCTATGTAATGTAACAGCTAACATTGCTTAACTGGTCCCAAATGTAATCCCAAACTTAATGTGCAATACAAGTTTCATCACGATTGGCTCATGCAAACAAAAGTGATTGTCTGGAACCCACCTGCTTGTTTCCCTTCTTGCCCAAATGGCTCATATCTCAATAAATAACCAGGTTTCCAACTTTGTTGATTAGACAAAAATAATGAAGTATATTCAGTAATGAAAAACACACTGAAAGGTCTTAGGAAGATATTTGTATTACATTAAGGTGACAATAACTTGTATCATATAGAAATGGATTTTTATACTTACTTGCATACTTTTTCATTAAATCTAACAAAAACAGCCTCTCTGCAGTGGTCTGTTGAAGGGTCTCCAGTGTCTTAGTTTCTCTTGTGCAGTCTTGAGTGTCCGCAGGTAATCAACATTTGTTGAGTCCCATTTGACACCAGCCTTCTTCCCTTTCTTTTTCAGTTTTGTCTCTAGCCTGCATTGGATAAAATTACATCCTATTGATGTATATGTTCTTGTATGTAAGATTGGCATTTAAAGGTGAAATGACTTTTTAACGAAATTATTTTATACACGCATTAGGCAAAGAATCTATAACATGCATTAATCTTTGACCATTTAAAAACTACTTGTCTGGGGGTAATTTACATATCGTTATTTTTATAAGTGGATAGAGTTTAACTTGCCTTACTTAGAGGACAGAAAATAGAACAGAATGTTTAGATAAATAAATAAGTATCAAATGGAAAAAGGTCAATTAAAAAAGGCCATGCATAATAGATACATGCAATATACCTTTTCTTATCTTTGTTTACATCTGTCGCAAACACACCCCTAAAATTAAGATTTCATAAAATTGTTAGCGATATAATTATATATTTAACATACATAGAGCATATGATTTTTAACCACTGGCCACTACAGGAACATTATGTAAATGTACTATGTATCTAACAAGAGCTGTCAGAGGACAGCGCGCTCGACTATTCAAGTGCTTGACAGTATAACGTAAGACAACATGGGGAAATTGTTCAAATTATTCAATAAGGTCAAGTTAATAGTTCAGGTATATTTTCAGGTGGGGGTAGGGGAGGGGGTTGAGAGGGGGTATACTGTGGGGTGTGGTCATTTATAAGACGATCTTTCAAAAATAAAAAAATGAAGAAAAAAAATATTTTTTTTGGGGGGGTGGGGGGTGGGGGGGCAGGGATTCAGGGTTGGTGCGTGGGGGATGGTTTGGACGGAATCCATTGTGGTATTAATACAAGTGTTGTTTTGTAAAAGTATTCATAAAATCTGATCATAAATAAAGAAGTTATGGCAATTTAACTAATTTATTCTTTTGACATTGAGAGTCAAGGTCATTCAAAGGTCAAGGTCAAATAGAACTTGCCAGGTACAGAACCCTCATGATAGTAAGAAAATATTTGAAGTTTGAAAGCAATAGCTTTGATACTTTAGAAGTCAAGTGGATCTAACAATTTAACAAAATATTCAATTACTAAGACAAAAAAGGGCCATTATTCTTACAAAATGCTTGCTACAGTTGTCTGCTCTTGTTTATAGATTGGGGTCATGTTGGTAAAGAAGTTTGCAAAATATGAAAGCAAACTATAACATTTGCACGCTCACGCTAACGCCGACGCCCAGGTGAGGAGGATAGCTCCACTATATATATTTCATATATAATAGTCGAGCTAACAAACAAAACAAAATCTCCCCAAAAAACATTCTGAGAAAAAAAGTGTTAAGTGTTATGATTGAAAACTCATTATTCTTGCACATCACAACTTCATTTATTTTTTATTTATCCACAAAGAGACTGGATGCTAACTAATAACATTACTTAGAATCTGTATAAAATAACGTAGTAACAAATGCATTATTCCTATTAAAAGTACCTGTATTTTGTTAGCTCCTCCAGGACTAGACAATACTCTTCAGCAGGTGACAAGGAGTGATTTTCTGTATTAAAATGTGAAGTGCAAATCATTAAAACACAAAGACCATGTTAAGCAAATTATGTGGCTTGTAAACACTTATTGAATTTCTGTTAAAACAATTGAATGCTGCGAGAAAATGAAAAACTCACTAAGCTACTTATGAATCAAATAATTATCATATAACATACCAGTTGATTTGCTGCGGATACACACAACCCGCTCATAATCTATCCATTCCTGTAGACATTCAGTTGTTACTCCTAATCAACAGAACAATTTAATAAATATTTGTGAACTTACACAGAGAAAAACAATAATTATTTTAAATTCATCTACATTATTTAAATGGTTCATTTTGTCAGGCTTTTTTCGCTCCATTTTGGGAAAACGCCACACTGGAATTTTGGGAATTTTGCGTCGCGAAAACCCCCATTTTGGGAAAAAAATTAATCGCAAAATTTGGCTCAATTGGGAAAAATTATCGCATGTAAATTATTTAAAACAGTGTTTCTTATATTTCAAAAAAGCCGTTAACTGGTAAATAACGACTATTTTGATAACTTATTATTAAAATTTTACAAAATATTGTGAACATGTGTGATAAGTGCAGGTTTTTTAATCTGAATTTGGGGAAAAGGCTTGGCCTTTTTGAGGTGAAAAAAATCGCGGGAAGCGCCGGATTTTGAGGAAAATAAGGAAAGTCTTAAATAATCATTAACATATTTTACATTTCTTAAAACAAATTCAAGGCAACAGATAATTTAATTATGCAATACTTTCTATTTTCTACACCAGATCAGGTCAACTTATATATTTAAAGGGTAAAAAAAAAAAAAAAAAAAAAAAAAAAAAATTTTTTTTTTTTTTTTTTGGAATTGGGAATTTTTTTTTTCAATTGGGAAAAAAAAAACCAGATTTGCATTGGGAATGGGGCCGAATTTCGGACCCGTGGCATAGGGCGGAAAAAGCCTGTTTGTTATCGGGACATTTATAGTTTTGTTTCTTCTGATTTAACATAAAGTCTTTCAATTCTATATTGTTATGCACAAACATTTTGTTTTTTTTAATATTGGGACAATATTTTCTGAGATGGCAATTAGTCGAATTCTGTCAAGCCAGCAATTAAAGGTGTTCATCTCACAACTGGTATTGACATGTGCATCATTTAATTAAACACTGGAAACTGCAAAACAAATATGGGATGGTAATTTTATATAATGACACAAACACTTGTAGAAAATCTGCATTTGTCCATGTTTTCTTACCTGCAAAAGGTTCCAAAATTTCTTGAAGAGCCTCCTTGCTTTTTTTTTCTACATCCTCTGCTCTAGCAAGCTTATCAGGGAGGGAGAATCCTGAATAAGAAAATACCCAGAAGTTTAAATTGTCACAGAAAACTAGCATCCATTTTCAAAAAAGAAAACACCTTTCATGAGAAATTGACAGTCAACACTTCTAACGACTTCGTTGAGGGAACAGTAAACTGCTATCTATCCTTTCTTTAAAAGATTAATTCAAATCAGTGGTAAATACTAGCACATGGAGTTTTGTCTCCATCAGTAAGTAAAAGTTAGCGTTTTTCTTTTCATTATGTCCTCTTTGTTTCACATCATGTTACAAGACTGACAATATAACCCTTTATCTTAGGAATTGTATTATTTACAAAGTCAGCTAGCAAGCCTCTGTTGGTTATGCGAGAAATCAATAAAACCAATGTATTTAATAAGTTTCACAATGATTAGGCAAAATTGTGACTTCTATAGTGTTCGATCACAAGGTTTCTCTCTAGTAACATAAGGAAAACTGCCCCCCTCCCTGGCAGCCATGTTTTTTTACTGATAGGGATCATTTGCGAACTCGTCTGAGATATATATATATAACCCTTTACCACTTAGATACGTATTTTCACGCATTTGTAGTTCCTTATAAAATAATATTTCATTGAAGACCTTTCTTACTAGATTAAAGATTTTAAGACTTCATATCTAAACCATAGATACTGATGAGCAGCAAACAGCATAAAACATGAACAGGCTGCGAGTTACTCTCAGGCTTTTCTGGTTTTATGCTGTTTGCACATTGCCTTTTTCACTTTGCTTCTAAGCGGGAAAGGGATAACCAATCTTTTCAACAAGTTTCATGATGATTGGGCAAAAAATGTGACTTACAGTTTTCACAAGCTTTTTTAAATAGATAAATATAAGAAAACTGCCCCCCCACCTCCCGGCAGTCATGTTATTCAACTGACTGGAACCATTTTCAAACTCAACTCTCATATCAAGGAAACATATGTTCTGACCAAATTTCATGAAAATTGGGCCAAAAATGTGACTTCTAGAGTGTTCACATGTTTTCACTATATACATATAGAGAAAAATGTCCAGCCCACTGGCAGCCATGTTTTTTCACCGATCTGGACCATTATCTAACTCGTCCGAGATATCAATAAAACCAATGTTTTGACCAACTTTCATGATGATTGGGCAAAAATTGTGACTTCTAGAGTGTTTACAAGGTTTCTCTATAGCCAAATAAGGAAAACTGCTCCGCCCACTGGCGGTCATGTTTTTCAACGGACTGGAACCACTTTTGAACTCAACCATCATATCATTAAGACAAACAAAGTTACATGAAGATTGGGCATGAAATGTTACTTCTACTGTGTTTACAAGTTTTTTCTTTTTTGACCTAGTGACCTAGTTTTTGACCCGGCACAACCCAGTTTCAAACTCGACCGAGATTTCATTGGGACAAAGCTTCTGACCAAGTTTAATGAAGATCGGACAATAAATGTGGCCTCTAGAGTGTTTATGAACAAATGTGAACGGACGGAGGGACGGACAGACGTCGGACAAAGAACGGTCACAAAAGCTCACCTGAGCAATCAGGTGAGCTAAAAAGCAAAGTATCAATTCATTGATTAATATTTATTTTAAATACTGTAATTGTAAAATGGTGGGATAATTTTCTGTTACAATCACTATTTTTAACATTACCTCATAACAAGCTGGACATTTGGATCCATCATCGTGGATGTTTTCCATTTGGTAGATAAAATGTCGAAATTCATCAGCTGTTCCTCCTACAAGCACTTTGTACAAATCTTTGACCTAAAAATATAACCGTGATTTATCCCATTTATTCAAAATTTATTAAACATGATAAAATATAGAGACAAAACCAACAGTTAAAGCAAGCTGTAAGAACTTAAAATAAACGTTTAAAGGTAAACTAAAGCATACACATAAGGCAATTACACATTGCAATTAAAAATAAGGCTTGTCATAGGATCTGACATATGCCCGCAATGTGGAATATTGTCGGTGCAGTGTGAACTTTTTTGTGAAACTTTTCCAGATGTTAAACTTTGTTCTGTGTTAGCGACTTCAGTATGATGTTTCCACTTACATACTTATATTCAATCATCCATCCATTCAGCATAATTCCATGCTGTCTGCTCTTAATCAAATTGAATTTGATAATTTTCATATCAAATAATAATGTATGTTAATCTATAAAATTGTTAATAGCCACTATAACACATAGGGTCTTTCTGTAATTATTTGTGTACAATGGTGAGACATACTTTAAAAAAGTAGAGCATAAAAATGGAAGGGGGATGGTACATATTTAACAGAGAGGGGTACAAAAATGGAAGGCTCCACCTCCTGCTTTTCTGATACTAGTATAGCAAATCATTCACATGAATCAGTAAATCAAATATTTATACTTAAATTATTTTGTAAACAAGCTTTATTTTATGAATTAACTACATATAAAAATATTATACTTTTGTGTTACTTCAAAAGCAATTCAAACAAAAATCATGTACAAACATACAGGGTGATGAATATATGTCTTCATGTGATTTGATGTCCACGCGTCTAATGCGGAGCAGAAACTTTTAAATGACACCGAGCTTTCAAGAAGAAGACCACATAACCAGCGCATGAAGTCGAAGTGAAATGCCACGTTTGGAAATTTGGTTGAAGATGGCCACAGGTTGAACCTAATCAAGCGTACAGCTTCAACTTCACACTTGCAAAATTGCAGGGTCTTCAAATGCTGTCGACCTTAAAAAAGATTACAAGGTTTTTAAAAAATACTTATGGTTGTTAACTATAAAAAGTGTTTTAGTAATTGCAAATTGGCAAAACCATGATTTATTGGGATCATATAACTCACTTCAACTTGCAACTTAGTTGTAACCATGCTGGGCATTTCCAGTTGTAATAATTAGTTACTTGGCTTTTAATGACCCAGTTTGATACAGGGTGCATATATTAATATTGGCGAGAATGTAGCTAGATTCCAATATAAGTTGACTACTGTTTAACACAAAGTAACAGGACAGCAAAACAACCTGCAACGAATCTTTCGTACCAAGTTACATTATAGGATAAGAACAATGCAATGATCAGTGTGAGACATGACAAGATCAGAACAATTATCAGCATGAGACATGATAAGATAAGAACAATGATTAGCGTGAGACATGATAAGATAATAACAATGATCTGCATGAGACATGATAAGATAATTACAATTATCAGCATGAACCAGGATAAGATAAGAACAAATATCAGTTTGAGACAAGATCAGAACAATTAGCAGCATGAGATATAAAATATGAACAATTATCAGCATTAGACATGATAAGAACAATGATCAGTGTGAGACAATATCTGAACAATTATCAGCATGAGACATGATAAGATAATAACAATATCACCAAGAGACATGATAAGATAAAAGCAATTATCAGCATGAGACAAGATAAGAACAATTGTCAGCATGAGAAATTATAAGATAAGAACAATGATGAGGGTGAGACATGATAGGATTACAAAATTACCTTTATCATCCACGACCACGAGTTTTTTCAGGTAAGTAGTGCTACAGGAATGGTCATTCAATTTCCAAGCCTCATCATCATCAATGAAAGAAAGGTAAGCCATGTTCTGTAAAAAAGGGCATTTAAGACAAATGCTCAATAAGAATTTAAAAACACCTGGCAGTTTTAAAGTTCAAGATAACAACAGCTTTTGAGTTTGATGGCAGTTGGAACTGGTTGGTTTTGAAACCATGTATTGAAAAAGACCACATTTGTAATACACGTATTTGTATGAAGCTCATGTAATGATAATTTTCTAAAATGGTACTTTGAATATCTCTAAACACATTCAAAGATTTTTTAAATAAATGAAGTCATACCACTTTAAGAAAAAAAAGTACACTGTCTTAGATGATTTATGTTCAAATTCAATTATATGATAAATGCTTTCTCTTGTATTTGTTAACATTGTACCTTCCAAATGCAGATGAGGATGTTTATGCCTCAACCGCAAGCATGTGAGGCACGTAGTCTCCCATGAACAGCAATCACAACACCTGTACAGTTCATCTGTGGAGAGACAACAATCAGCACATTGTCGCTTATTGGGTGTCTGCATTTGTACATAAGCAGACATAATTTCTGGAGATATACTTTTCCATTCTTCAAGACGTTTGGCCTTTTCAGTATCGTATCTTATATTTTCATCTGCAACGCATACATATCTTTCTTTAATATTTTGAGGAGCTTCGAGTTGACAGTAAATATTATTGATTATAGACAAATAAGTAGACCTCAATTATTGTATTCTCAGATATTCCAAGTTTTTTTCCATGATTTTGTGAGGACCCTGGCCCACTAACTTTTTTTTTTGAGTTGCGAACTTTTCAATTTTTTTTTTTCAATGAGTCGCAAAATTCTGAAACATAATTGTAGTGTGTGTTGTTTTTTTTATACATTTCCACACACCCGTGGTATGGGGTACTTTTCCACTTTAATTAATATCATGAGTATGTATCGTACGATTCCCTTATTTTGAGCATGACCTAATTTATATCACTTTGTTTACATTAAGATTGCGGCTCTCATGATGACGTCACATGCATGCGTTCCGAGTATTTTGTTTTACTAACATTACTACGCTTGAAAATATAAACTACAGACACAACTAAAATAAGGAAAAAAAAAGTTTAATTACATTTACAAATCTTACTTCAACTGTAATATTCTAATTGTATGCCGATTCCGTTCATGTTTTTGCTACTCATCAATAAACTTGCACAGAAATTGCAGACCACTGCGCTTGTGTAAACACATAATTTCATGTATTTGTTTTATTTTAAAGAAAATTCTTTTACTTTTTCGCAATTCCCAGAAAATGTTGCATGGAAAAATCTTTGCAGGTACATCACAAAAATAGGTGACATCCCTTATCCACATGTTCAGTGGGTATACACTGTCTCGATTTGATATTTTTATCAAATTTTTTAATAGTAACATATATGCCAAAATTTTATTTGAACAAATTGCGAACGTTTTTGTTTTTTCCAATTCTTGAGCACTTTTTGTGTGTATATGTTGCTATACAGAAGATCTACCGATAAAACAGAAACTTGTTAAATGGTAAATAGAAGTTATAAAAAAGTTAAATTAATCTTTCAGTTTCTCTAAATTTGTTCAGTGAATCGAATTTTCTAAGTTTAATTGACATCATGTCTATTGCAATCGAGTACTATAGCTTTTTTAATGTAACCTTTTGACTCAAGGTAGACAACGCGTGTAGTGTATATTATTTGCGGATGTGCATGGAACTATCGACTTTGCGTAGTTTAACACGCTGTAAATAAACAATTTTTACATGGATTTAATGGGAATGAAATAAATTGTTTGAGGTACATCGTTTATTGCGGCAATGTTTGAATTATTTCAGAAATTATTTTATTTGTTTCCTTAACCGCTTGACTGAAGGTAATTGGAGGATATATTTATACTAGCTGTGTGATCTTATAAGGTAATGTCAGAAGTTGTGCGACAATGCTGGGAATTAAAAATAAGAGCAATGCATAACGGGTGCCACACTCGGCTACGGGTGCAGTTTTGAATAAATGAAGGCTTGTCAGTTTGTTTTTTTTTTAAAAGGTTACAGTGACCTTGACCTTTGACCTAGTGACCCCCAAAATGGGTGTGGCACGTAGATCTCATCAAGGTGCATCTACATATGAAGTTTCAAAGTTGTAGGTGGAATCACTTTGATTTTAGAGCAAATGTTAAGGTTTTAGCACGACGCGGACGTCAGACGGCGGACGACAAGCTGGCTATGACAATAACTCTGGTTTTCTCCGAAAAACGCTGAGCTAAAAAATGATCCAGATATCAGTCTGGAATAATAATTAACTTCAGATTTTTAAACTTTCCTTAAAACTGTATCATTGGTTTTGGAAACATTACTTTGTGAATAGATATACAGTCAACTCGCCGATAACGAATCGTAGCCCTTAACGAATCAGATAATATTCAACAGAATGGAAATTTTGTTTAATGCATGCCTTTTAAAATCATAATGCATCAGTCGTTGAGGTCTTTCATTTTGACTTTTGAAGACTAAAAATGGTTGTTGTCAATTAACGTGTATTGATCTTCGTAGATGAAATGCAAACACGGCGTCTTTTTGATCCAGATTCAGAGCCTCGTTTTAAATTGAAAGGCCGAAGTTCACCTCGTGTTTCCTGGCGGTGATTTTCAGCGAACAATAAAATTGTTGCTTAAAAGCAGGGTCAAGGTATGCACTTTCCTCCATCATATTATTTCCCTGATCAGTTGCTTGTTTAATGGCCTGCTGACATGAAAGTAAATTGACCTAATTTTGCCCTTAGCGAATCGTCAGTTTCATCAGGTGAGGGGTCGTCTCACAAATGTTTGAATTACAGAATGTAGGTTGAACAGCTTATTAGAGCTGTTCTGCATTTCATATAGATTTCACAACGTTACATTTTGACATTTTCTGGCATGTATGACTTTCATAGACACATTTTATTGCAAATTACACATTGTTTAAACTGTAAAAGGCTTTGATAGCTATTGTTAATTGTTTATAAAAAAAAGTTAAGTAAAGTTTCTTGTGTCTTGTAGGTCCATGAGATGGAAAGCTCAAAATAGGAATGTTTGTTTCAAACCTCTTGATATGAATTGAATGTTATTATTCCCCCCCCCCCCCCCCCCAAGTCTATACTGGGGCTCATATTGTTTTTGCCCTGTCTGTTGGTTTGTTGGTTTTCGTCAAGCTTTAACATTTGCCATAACTTTTGCAATATTGAAGATAACAACTTCATATCTGGCATGCATGTGTATCTCATGGAGCTGCACATTTTGAGCGGTGAAAGGTCAAGGTCATCCTTCAAGGTCAAAGATATGGGTCAAAATCGCTCATTTAATGTACACTATAGATTCATAACAACTTCTCATGCATGGAACTCCACATTTTGAGTTTGAAAGGTCAAGATCATCCTTCATGGTCAAAGGTCAAATATATTGGGGACATAGTGTTTCACAAACACATCTTGTTTTTATTCTGGTTTCAGATGCCTTGTAAGAAAAAGAAGGTTGTCCAAAATGTGCACTCCAGCCCTGCACAGAAATCTGCAAAGGCAGTATCCAATAAATACAAACTGAAAGGGAAGCGGATGAGTCCGAGGAAGACGATGGCTGTACGGAGAGCCCTTTATAGCGTATGTAATGAAAGTATGTCTTTAAGAAAAGCTGCCCGTGAATACAATCTATCATATAGCTTTTTACAGAGGAGATATTCTGGTGAAACTGACATAGATAAGGTGAAAGGTCCAGCTACTGTTTTCACTAAAGAAGAGGAGAATATGGCCTCATGGTTAAGTGAGATGGCGCAGAGAGGCATGGGCCTCAGAACATGTGAATTCCTGGATTTTGTTCAGGACGTAGTAAAACGGGAGAAAAGGAAAACGCCTTTCACTGATGGTAGACCAGGTTACAGTTGGTACATTGCTTTCATGAATAGGAACTCACATATCATAGACATTCGCACAGAAACTCCACTTGAGCTGAAGCGCTCAAAAGTTACCAAGGATGTCACTGACAATTGGTATTTGAATGAACAAAGAGTGCATTGATAAGCCTTCTCGTATATGGAATGCAGATGAAACTGGTTTCAATATGGGAAGTAACAAATCAAGGGTAATTGGTCCTGCTCGGAGAGATTTGTCAGTGCCCCACATAACTGCAGGGAAAGAAAGACTTACAGTTATGTACTGTGGTTGTGCTAATGGACAGATAATGCCACCATTTTTAGTATTTCCAGAACCTAAACCAAGGTCGTACAATCCATTGAATGGAGCTACTGAGGGATCAGCCATCGCTTACACCAAGAAAGGTTGGATGGATGCTGTCACATTTGGAAAATTCATTGACCATTTTGATAAGCACGCTGGAACTGATCGTCCTGTTGTCTTGTTGCTAGACAGTGTCAGTAGTCATGTTGATCACAAAGTGTTCATGGATGCAAAGAGCAAGGGGATAGAGTTGTACAGGATCGTGCCTAATGCCACCCACCTGATGCAGCCGATGGACAAAGGCGTCTTCGGGCCATTGAAATCAAAGTGGCATTTGGTTGCAAGAAAGTACAGTAGGGAAAATCCTGGAAAATCGATTGGCAAGGAGGTGTTTGCCGAGAAATTGACAGAGGCATTTCTCAATTTCTACAAACCGCTAACAGTCATTAATGCATTCCGATCCTCTGGTATATACCCGGTAGATGCATCTGTTATAACTGATGAAATCCTGAAACCTGGAAGAACGTTCTTCACTTCCAAACCAGAAGAACAACCGTCAACTTCTGGAAGAGTGTCACAAGTCATGCCCATGGAATGTTCGCCTGGTCAACAAAAGGCAAAGGGTGCTCTAGAGGTATTTGAAGAGACTTTGTCCACACCAGTTCTAAAGAAGTACAGGACAAGAATAGAGGAAAACTATGACATTGAAACGCAGTCACCCTGTTTTGAGGTCTATAAGAAACTGCACAGTAAAGTGCACAAGACAGCTGAACCCCCATCATCTTCACAAGGGAGTAGTTCATCTGGTCATCATACTGGACTGCACATGCTAGCAGATGCTGCATTCCAAGCCACACAGACGTCATCAGTTGTAACACCTGACATCGTGTCACTTCTGTCCACACCGCCATCCACTTCATCCTGTCTGGTTTCACCTGTATTAAGAGAAGCTCTTGTTTACCCTAAGGCTCCAGAAACATTGAAACCAGTCCGGAAAACACTGTTGAACACTTTGCCAGACAATCTGACCTCAACAGAAAGTATTCGTACAATGTCACTGAAGCAGTTAGAAAAAATTACCAAATTTACAGAAAGAGAGATTAAGGCAAAAGCGGCGTACCTGAAAAAACAAGCCCAAATCTCTAAGAAAAATGAAAAAAAGAAAGGGAGCTCAGCTGCAAATCCTAAGAAAGGTAAAGGACCCTTGAAAGGTAAAGGGTGCTTAAAAAGAAAAGTGGAAAATGTTGTTCCCCAAGAAGAAACAACAGGATCAAGTATGTCGAAGGACTTCTGTAAAGCTTGTCTAACCACATGGGTGGAAGATATCACATCAGGTGAAAATCAACTATGGATACAGTGCGACCAATGTGACGGATGGGTACATGCAGGTTGCCTAACGGAACGTGTGGATGAAGATGAGCCTTTCACCTGACCAGATTGCGTTTAGAAGTAATAAGCAGTCCATCATAATCTATAGTTAGTGATAATAAAATGATGGCTGATTAAAAACAAATCAACTGTCCAGATACTTTCGAAGAGATAATCATGTTTTCAAAATGAAAGTACATTAAAATTAGACATGATAATTATAAAACACAAATTCATACATGCCATTGACTATATTTCATTCTCTTTAGAAAACATATAATAGTTATGCACTAAAGTAAGAATAATTAAACCATACTAAAATATTACATGTAAAATATCAAAAGTACAAGTGGCTAGCCATGTACATATTTTAATAACTTGTATTAGTGCACTGTCATAACAACTATGTAAATATGCATAATATTGTATGTATGGTTTGCTCTATAAATTTGTCCATTTCATTACAGAAACCAGATGATTCCGTGGTTTTGGCATCAACAAAAAAGGAAATGGTATTAAGAAACTCTGTTATTAAGGGATACCATTTTTTCCAAATAAGACCACCCAATACCACACCCCCTACTCAGTTACTAGTCCAGCCAGAATACACTAACATTCATGATGAGTGTGCCAGTTTGGTATGGTTACCAGAATTAGATACTTTTCCAGACCATATGCATTCACTTATTACGGATGAAAAGAGGCAGCTAAAACTTCAAGATGTGGCCGGTCTACCCATTGGCCATGTCCCAAGAAATTTGGCAGGATTCTTCCGGCCTTTAATGGAGAGTGGACGCATTGTAGCAGTGGTGACTGGAGAACCTGTCCCAAGCTTTCCTCCTTGGCCTGCACTAAAGGAAGAAGGAGGGGGTGTAGTGCTTCCATGTAATTACATTATCACACATTCTGATATTGAGGCACAATATAAAAAACTTTCAGAACTGCTCAAAAGTATCCCTGAAGGGACGGCCATGGAACTTGTTCTGCTGTAGCTAGTCCGAGTATTTCTTTGCATGTGTTTTAAATTACAAGCAGTAATCTTTGATCTCTGTTGATTACCTGGTAAGTTTTGATTGGCAAATAATGTAAGTTCCAATCACTTATTTCTTTAATTTTGTATTATTTCTTTTATTTTGTATGTTGATTACAAGAAGTAATCTTTGACCTCAGGATATAGATATGTGTGATCTCTGTTTAATCTAGTCAGTATTGATTAAGCTAAGCATTTAAAATGTTAATTTCAGTCGCTTTGTTTTGGTATTTTTTCTATTGAATACAAGTAGTAATCTTTGATCTCGGTATATAAATATATGTATCTATACAGACCTATATTTTGTTGACCTTTGAATATTTTATTGACATTATATATCTGTTTAAATAAACAAGCATAATATTTCATTAGTTTTGTCTTAATAATTATGCCCAGAATCTTTCTTTAGATACCATTATATAAGTATTTAATTCTTACATGATGGCAATGACAATCACTGTTTACTTTTTGACTGTTTTGACAGGTAAAATCGACTTTGAGAAAACCCCCACAATCTATACATCACGTGACTCGTTATTGACAAAACTAGCCCGCTAATGGCGGAAGCACATGTAAACAAATACAGGCAGCAAAATCTGTAAGTTCCAAACACAAAGATGAAATCGTGTGCAGGTTAAATGCAGATGAAATATCATTCAATGTGATAGTTATTTCAGTCTCTAGTTGTGCTTGATTTATTTACATTCATGCGTTTTCTGTATACTGGCCCGTTATCGGCGAGTGGACTGTATATGATCACACACACCCATAAACCAAGGACAGCTGACATGTGACTAGAGCCGGACGGAGGCTGGAATTAATCTCAATCAATGCACCAATTAGGTTGTTGTTTACTTACCAAATGTAACCAAAGTATCTACGTCTGATACTGAACTGCTATTTGTAGTACAGTTAGCAATTAAGTTTGTTTCTGGTTTCTCATTCTCAATCTGAACTTCTGCAAGTTCTTGTGATTGCGTTCCAAGCTTTTGCCTACTGCCCCACTTCTCGGTGACATGTAGGCTACTGTTCGCCGGCTTTTCCCCTTGTACACAGTTTTAATAGAAGCTTCCGGATCATTGGCATGATGTTTAGTTAATTTAGGCTGATCACTTTATTATCCCATAATTATTTGTGTTCTATAATTAAAATAACACAGACACGTTTCTTCCGCGAACCCCGGTACGTCAGCATTATCAGACGATTGACTGTATAAGCGCCTTTCAGAAAGGTATAATTTGCGGCCAGATAAGACTTGACGTAAAGCTGAAGCGCAATCGAACCACTCCAATAGCTTTTAAATGCTTATCACTGCGCAGGCAAATTTAATTAAAATTAATATCATTTGTAAAAAAAAACAGCGATATCTCGAAAATATTTATTCATAATACTACATAACCGGAAACTATATATTTTATATAGTTATTTTAAAAGTAGCACTAAACTGAATTCTCGTCATAGGTATCAAATTGTGCTTAAATCGTGTAATCTGCTATAATTTATTGAAACCCAACATCCAGAGTTCATATTCGTTCGAGCATTTTAAAGGCAGGAAATACAATCAGCTATGCAATAACGGCATAATTCCTCACACGTGGCACACCATTGTCCGCCAAATGAACAAGCACCGTTTAGCGACAGCATCTTTTATTAGTGTTGGCAGTAGTACTAAAATTTTACCGCGGTAGGAAAGGCATCTTTTATTATTAGTAGTAGTAGTCTAAAAAGTCTAATAAGTTTCTACTAGTAGTAGCTAATAAAACAGGATCGGGTGTGGTATTCCACTGTTCGAAAAGTACGTCGGTCGGTCGCAATAGTGATACATCGATTTTGTCCGGATTCCTCGGTTAGATAGATCTCAACAATCGTGATACATGGACTATTTCCGGAATCGTCCGTAAGATAAATTTATGCAATAAATCGCCTGATGATTCAAAGTTGGTCGGTCGGTCCCTAATCAATTTCTTTTCCCTTCGATATCAAGAGAACGCTTGGACTTACGATCATCAAAATGGGTATGCTGGTTACATATGACGCCCTTAATTTTTAAGGCAAAAACGTCAAATGTAAATGTCACAGAAGCTTGGAAGATGAAATTCGTTCTCTATTAAAAACCTGTAAAGAAATGATTCTATGGTTTGACGTCGCGGTCCTGCATATTTTAAGAACGTCATGTGTTACTCTTCTGTTTTCGCTATTGCTTCAAACAGGTAATGAAGTTTCCAGATTTATAAGAAGATCACAATAAACCTACATATTGCTTTAGAAACCGGTTTTTACCGGACTTCCCGCTACGCGCGTGCCGACGGATTGCTGACGGGGCGTCTTTTCGCACGTTCAGCGTCACGGACGCCAACAACCAGAGTTTCATAACTTGCTCAATTTAGGTAAGTAATTTCTGGGATTACTATATAAAAATCGTTATATTGAGTATAATCGTAAAATTCTGGAAATATCAACTATAGATTTTGTATGTAAATTGTATAATTACTATTACTTTTTATACACCCATCAAGTACACAAACAATGAAAAAAGCCCACGGGCTGTTTGTTTTTTAAGTGTTTTTTACATGTAAACTTCAACAAAAAGCTTTTGCTATTGAGACTAAACATATAAATACCAGTACAAAAAAGCAAATGGGAAAAGAACTTGACAGTAAGAAAACTTTGAAAAAGCATTAACTTTAAAGTAAACTTGTTGATACAGTGTTCTTTTGTTCAACTCATGACTGCATAAAAATAAATACCGGTATTTTCACAATTGGCGCAGTAATGTGTGCAAATAAGAAGCTTTCTTATTTATTGTGCATTAAAATCGATACCCAACCGAAACCAATAAACATCCAATTATCCTCTATGTGAGAATGCCGTGGTGTTATAGATATGGTGTCCGCCTAGAGACAGGGCGTTCATATGTGCGATCCCCAATGTGGGAGTTCTCATTATATCCTCCCAAAGACACCAAGTACTGGATCTAACCAGGAATCGGACTCGATAGAGTTTGAATAACCTTTAGATTCTCGATGCATTCGAGCAACAATAAATAGGTGTAAAGGTACAGGTATCGCCTCCTAACGCCACAGGCGCCACAGGACAGCTTCTTCAACGTGGTTCCTGGCACGGCGCCGACATTTGCCATCTGGGTGAAAGCCGGCGTGAAGTTGGACGCGGCGACGTCACCTTTCCTCGTTAACGTTCAGTGCGTTGATGACAGATCGCCGGCGAATATCATAACCGAAACGTTCACGGTTCCCTTACTTGATAAGGTACCATACAAACCATTTTATTTGTCGGAATTAATTTCGTGATTTTTTGTTTTAAAAATGTCTTTTCCTTGGACACGTTAATCTGTTAAGTACTGCGAAGTCCATATTATACGGTCTACTCTAAATTTCGTGGAATTCGTGGGTTCAAAGAACGTTTACTGCTCCCTTACTTGAGAAGGTACTTCGAAATCATTTTTATCCTATAACCAGATGAAAATAGATACTATAACAACGATCTTATAAACTTAAGCTTTATACTATCGCTATTTTTAGATCAGATTTGGGATGTTCCAAAAAATGGAGAATATGTATTTGTCAATTACGGAAAGATAAAATCGTCATAAAATGCGATGTTTTATAATTATTAATGGAAGAGGGGATGAAATAATAGAATAAATAGAATATTATGTGAGTTTTGAATAAATATCAAGTTTATCATGCTCGGCTCGAACCATGGTAGCGCTCGGCACGCCTCGCGCTAACATGGTTCTAAGCCTCGCGTGATAAACTTGATCTTTATCCAAAACTCACATAATGTTCTCTTTATATTTGTGGCCATGATATTTTGTTGCCTAAAAATACATTTTCGTACGCAGGTCAATTTGTGGATTTTCAATTTAGGAAGAAATGTTGAAATTAAGTCGGTCATTTTTCGAAATTTTTGTGTTAAATTCGTGGATCGGTAAACCCACAAAATCAACGAACATTAACCCATTTATGCCTAACGTCTAGAAAAAAATGCCTTGGCAAACAGCGTTGACCCAGATGAAACGCCGCATGATGCGGCGTCTCATCAGGGTCTGCGCTGTTTGCTTAAATGATTTTTTGTAAGACCTATTCTAAATATAGAAATAAATATACTAGACATCCCTAATTTTGGAAATAAATTGATCCAATTTGGAAGGATGGGAGAGTCCACTACGCATAAATGGGTGAATGTATCACAACGAATAATCATTGTACTTCATTTGTTTCGCAATATTATAGTGCTCACAAAAATATTGTCCATCCGAATCTGTGACATCTTCATATTCGTTATATTGTGATATTGTTTTTTAAAAGCCTGATATTTTAGACAAAAAAATTAATACATGCGTGATTTTAATCATCTGTATTTTCAAGAACATTTTTTTTCTCAAAAATTGAAAATTAACATATCCTTTTTTTTATAGTAACATAAATACTCAAACTCAACGAATATTTCGCAAAATATTTCGTAAAATAAAGTTAACCCATACGAAGTCATTGTTCCTTATAGCAATAGCGAAATTTTCAACGCTATATATGGTATGGTAACATAGATTTAATGAGATACAAAATGCTCGTTATTACTTTTTTTGCGACAAAAGATTCCATGTTAATTTCACGCCACGATATCCGAATATTTACCAGCGAACTCGATACTGGCTCCGGGAAGCGTCGTAATCATGAGAACTACCACATATTTCGCAATTTAGGATATTGCTATATGTAACATTATTTTTTTTTGTATTAACTTTATTTTTCGAAATATTGTAAGAAATATTCGTTGATTTTGAGTGTTGATGGGTTTTGAACATATCCTTGTTTTTTTAAGCAAACGATGTTGCACATTCAAGCTGATTTTGTTCACAGCGGTACTATTGTACACAAACATCTTTTCACCTGTTCTGTTAGGTGACACGGTATTTCGTGTATACACATTCAATCTTTTGGAATTTAACATAGATTTTCTTTCTGACAGAAAAATGTATAGTGAAAATTGCCGGTCGCTTTTCATTTGTCAAATTGACTTCCACAACTGGTCAAGAACTTGAACGTCAAAGACATCGAACACTATAATTGATCAATTGTATACAAGAACAAAAACAATAACAACAACGACAACACCGACAACAACAACAACAACTACAACAAATACTACTTCTACTATTGATCATCTATTTATTTATATGTCATTCAGTTAACAGTTCAGATTTTGAAAACGAATGCTATACATGTTTTATATTAACCATTGACTTTAGCAATTCATTTTTTAAAGTTGAGCAATTCATTTTAAAATACTCCTCATATTTCATTAACTGTGTTTTTATGTAGAACGCTTAACATCCATCTATATAATCACATATTGCACGGATTTTACTAATAAAATACAGGTCTTTACTGTAACAAAAAAATCATGGTATTTTATATTTTTTTATAGCCTCCGACGTTCGTTACGGGAATTCCCGGCACATCTCCGTCTATTTCCGACTCGACCGTCACCGCGACGTCACTCGGTGTCTTCACCGTTACCGATCCCGACACGACATGCAGTATTACGTCATCGCTGACGTCAGTGTATGAGATCAGACCCGTGACGTCACCGGCAGATCTTCAAAAGCCGGGTATGGCGTCTTTTAATAACGGATTAAGTCTACTCAATAATAAGTCATTTTGTGGAGCACGCTTGATAAAAGCTCGATACAGAAGTCTCAATGGTGTATGCGATTAAGCGCATGCATTCGATCTTACTCCGACTGTAAGTTCGTCGGTCACCAAGTGAAGCGTGTCGAGTGTACATCCGCCGCCCTAACTCCAAAAGTCTAGGTTACGCTTTGTTGTAAAAGTGTGACATCGTGAACAAGATCCTTAAAGACCACACCATTTTAAATAAATTTTAAACAACCAATATATTTTTTTTTACCTTTAAACATGTCTTATTCTAGAGTTCCAAGTGTGGGTCAGTGCCGCCGTTACACAAGCGTCTATAGACTCTAATGACCAGGCGGTTCCGTTGCCGTTGACGATCACGTGTACGGATGGAAACACCGCCATCACGGGAACGTTCAACGTCAATATTGTCGACGAGGTTTGTATGGAACTGTTTTAAAAAGCAATGTTGGATGTTTTTATGGGTTCAGTGCATCTGCGTAAAGTGTCATCCCATAAGGATATTCGCCAGTGCAATCCGCATATACTACTCAGGGACGACTCTTTCCGCTTTTGTGGATTTCATTTCGTTGAACGGAAGTCTCTTCTTCGCGAAAATCTTCATTGTGTGGAAAAGTGTCGTCCCTGATTAGCCTGTGCAGACTGCACTTTACGCACATGCAGTAACAGGTTGCAGAGTCAACGGGGTTTGCCGGGTTTTACACATGTTTTTCTCTTGGCGACTTTAGCCTCCGGTGATATCAGTACTTCCGGCGATCGGAACGGCTATCAACGACGGGTTGCAGACGGTCGCCACAATCCTCCACACGTTCAGCGTGACAGACAGCGATGACGCCGTAAACTGCTCCGTGAGAGCGCCGCAAAACGCCCGTTTTGAAGTGGTACTCGCCACTAGCCCAGGTTGTCTGTCGTCGAATTTCAATGTTGCAAAAGTGGCTAAACAGAAATGAGTTTTACTTTATATGTAAAACACATTTGAAATGAATTATAAGTCAATACCGCATAGTCTCGTGTTACGATTGCAAGTTAAAAGCTGGTTTTCTGGAGTAATTTTCTCGTAAGATCTAGATAGGATCCAATTGTCTTAAACTATTCAAGAGCCGTGCTCTGGGAAAACGGAGCTTAATGCATGTGCGTAAATTGTCTTCTCTGATTAGCCTGTGCAGTTCGCATAGATTAATTAGCCACGATACTTTCAGCTTAAATATTTTTTTTTAATTCCATAAAAGCCCCGTTTTTGATAGAGGGCTGGTCATATTTCACCAAGCAAAAGTCTAAAGTATACCATTTCACGAGTTTTTTTCTCCCTCCGCTACAGTAAGAATCTCCTTTCCTCCAGTAGTCAGTAAACAAACAAATGCTCATAATTACTTATTTCGGCGAGTTATTTTTTTAACCGACCGACGAATTATGCTTGTTTTCAGCGTTCAATATCCGCGTTTAAGCGGGGGCGACGTTAGCGGCCGCCGATGGACCTCACGTCATCAACGTGGATTGTACAGACAGCGTCAACACCGTCAATCACACGTTCACACAGCCAGCCTGTATTAATACGTTAGGCAATTTTATGTTACCCCCAACCCCCACCCCCCACACCGCAAACAAAGGGTTTATTTACAAGTGAACTGTTACCTATTTCACTTTAGCCGCCGACTTTTGTTATATCATGAATGGAGCGTTCTATCACGCAATAATGTATTACGTTTATGTTTACCACTGCATTTGTATTTCACTTTAACCGCCGACTTTTGTCTCCAGCATGCCCGGAAGTTCTGCGAGCATCTCTGACGCCACTGTCACACAGACGTTGCTCGGGAAATTCACAACTACAGACCCTGATACAAGTCATCTGACCAACAATAAACAAAATCTTTGGATAGTTCATACTGATACATATAGTGAGTTTTATTTTTATTTTCTTTAAACATTTCGGCTGACTATGTTTTCACTGTTTTCATTTTTTGAACTTATTTTTAAAAAATGTACTTTTGCACTTATTTGAATATGTTAAATGAATTATTTATATTTTCTTCATTTTTTTGTTAAATATGTGTTATTTCTTATTATATATATATATATATATATATATATATATATATATATATATATTTTTTTCATATAATTTTCGTTTTTATTACATTACTCTGATTTTATTCAATAATTTATATTTTTAGTTCTTGCAGTATTATTGTCAACTAGTTAAAGTTTGCAATTTATTTTATCTGCAGCCTACGAACTTTGGCTGAAGGCGGGGTCAGCGAGTACGCTGAATCATGACGCCACCGCTGTAGAATCCATGACGATCACGTGTAGTGACGGGACGGACCAAATCACCAGCAGTTACAAGGTGGACATTTCGGACGCGGTACGTGTACATTTAAGCGGCGCTCTGGGAAAACGGGGCTTAATGCAAGTGCGTACAGTGTCGTCTGAGATTAGCCTCTGCAGTCCGCTTGTACGGCATTTTACTTTTAAAGCCCCATAAATACTCAAAATCAACGAAAATTTCGTACAATATTTCGTAAAATAAAGTTGAACAATTAAAAATCAGTGTTCCTAATGGCAATTGCCGAAAATTCAACGCCAGATGTGGTCTGGTAAAATAGATGTTTGTAGACACAAAATGCTCGTTTTTATTATTGTTTTGCATATTTAATTCCATTTTAGTTTCCCGCAACGATATGTATTCATCCGACACATTAACACTAACATGGTACCATTTTAGTGTTCGTGTTTCGTATGAATAGATATGTTTGCGGGAAATTAAAATGGAATTAAAGTACCGCAATCGGATACCGCATGAACGCAGTGTTTCGGAGTAGCTCGGTCTGTCGGTCCGTTGATGTGTCCGGAAAGCAGCGTCCAATACATCCCTAAGCTATGGACGGTTGCATTTGGTCAATGCAATGACAGATATATGAAATAATTCACATTTGTGGATCGCCAAAGCGTGGCGGGCGAAAGGGGAGGGCGGGGCGGGGGGGGGGGGGCGTGAGGATTGCGGTACAGGAGACGTTCGATTCCAGACATAGAAGTTGTGTATTTTAGTTCCCGATGTGAAGCAAACGGTATAATGAAGAAAAGCGTTTGTTTTAAGAAAATATGGCCTGATATTGCTTGGACAACATTGAAAAAACTTACTTTTTATATATTTGACGATTTTCTAAAGTTGTGACAGTGATTCCAAAAATAAAATAATAATGGATATAACTGAGCGAAAACACTATGGACATAGATATAAGCTATATATTCCGTTTGTAAGGGCGTAGACTTAGATATTATAGCCTACATCATGGGATACATTACACAAGTTGTTTTTTACCTCTCTATATAAAAAATAATTCTTAAGATATGGCATATGCTTTACTTTCAAATTGAAAAAAAAGAGTAAATATTCATTAAAGGCCCCCGTTCTAACCAATTTTGCCGGTACTTCCGGTCCGCTGGGTGACCTATCGCCAGTGGGCACTTCCGTACATCAGTTCACCGTTACCGACCAGGATGACGCTATTTCCTGTTTCATCAACGCGCCGGAGAGTGCAAAGTTTGGCATCACCAAGGTGGATACCGCTACCGGAGCTCAACGTAAGTTTGGTGACGTCATTACGTTAATGTGCAGACGTCGTTACGTTAGTTTGGTGACTGTAATACGTAAGTTTAGTGACGTTATTTTAATGATGATGATGATTGTGATAGTGGTGAATCCATTAATATGGTCATGATGATTGTTATAGTGGTTTTGTTGATGAGGAGTAGGAATATAATTATCAGTATACTGCTGCAGCTGCTGCTTATGATGATGATGTTATAGTGATGATGATGATGATGATGAGTAGGAGGAGGAGGAGGAGGATGAGGAGGAGGTGGATGTTGATGATGATGAGGAGAAGGTGGATGAATTTTTGTTAATGCGAGTGTCAAAGAGATGCTAAAATGGTTTAAATATCGGTGACACCTTTTGCTAAGCCATCATGGTTAATTAGGTGCTTTTTTTAAAGGGTTCGACGTCAAGACGATTGCCCTGCTCGATTAAGACTCGGCTACGAGTTAAACGATCACCGTCACGTGCACTGATGCTATCAACACTGTGACGTCATCAAGGACCATCAATATAGCCGATGACGTAAGCATAATAAAAATGAATAACTGAAAAACGATTTAATCATTTGTTAAAACATATTTTCGAATAAGTTAATCGTTTATCGTTTATTATTTAGTAAATACTGTTTACTGAAGTCGATGTGAACGTTTAGCGTTTAAACTATTGACAAAAAAACATGTGTTTTGCACTGTCATAATTTTTCTCAATATACATTCTAGCACTCATTCCGTTGTAATTGGTATTCCACTGTTCGAAAAGTACGTCGGTCGGTCGCAATAGTGATACATCGATTTTGTCCGGATTCCTCGGTTAGATAGATCTCAACAATCGTGATACATGGACTATTTCCGGAATCGTCCGTAAGATAAATTTATGCAATAAATCGCCTGATGATTCAAAGTTGGTCGGTCGGTCCCTAATCAATTTCTTTTCCCTTCGATATCAAGAGAACGCTTGGACTTACGATCATCAAAATGGGTATGCTGGTTACATATGACGCCCTTAATTTTTAAGGCAAAAACGTCAAATGTAAATGTCACAGAAGCTTGGAAGATGAAATTCGTTCTCTATTAAAAACCTGTAAAGAAATGATTCTATGGTTTGACGTCGCGGTCCTGCATATTTTTAGAACGTCATGTGTTACTCTTCTGTTTTCGCTATTGCTTCAAACAGGTAATGACGTTTCCAGATTTATAAGATCACAATAAACCTACATATTGCTTTAGAAACCGGTTTTTACCGGACTTCCCGATACGCTGTCGCCGGCGCGTGCCGACGGATTGCTGACGGGGCGTCACTTCGCACGTTCAGCGTCACGGACGCCAACGACCAGAGTTTCATAACTTGCTCAATTTAGGTAAGTAATTTCTGGGATTACTATATAAAAATCGTTATATTGAGTATAATCGTAAAATTCTGGAAATATCAACTTTAGATTTTGTATGTAAATTGTATAATTACTATTACCTTTTATACACCCATCAAGTACACAAACAATGAAAAAAAGCCCACGGGCTGTTTGTTTTTTAAGTGTTTTTTTACATGTAAACTTCAACAAAAAGCTTTTGCTATTGAGACTAAACATATAAATACCAGTACAAAAAAGCAAATGGGAAAAGAACTTGACAGTAAGAAAACTTTGAAAAAGCATTAACTTTAAAGTAAACTTGTTGATATAGTGTTCTTTTGTTCAACTCATGACTGCATAAAAATAAATACCGGTATTTTCACAATTGGCGCAGTAATGTGTGCAAATAAGAAGCTTTCTTATTTATTGTGCATTAAAATCGATTACCAACCGAAACCAATAAACATCCAATTATCCTCTATGTGAGAATGCCGTGGTGTTATAGATATGGTGTCCGCCTAGCGACAGGGCGTTCATATGTGCGATCCCCAATGTGGGAGTTCTCATTATATCCTCCCAAAGACACCATGTAATGGATCTAACCAGGAATCGGACTCGATAGAGTTTGAATAACCTTTAGATTCTCGATGCATTCGAGCAACAATAAATAGGTGTAAAGGTACAGATATCGCCTCCTTACGCCACAGGCGCCACAGGACAGCTTCTTCAACGTGGTTCCTGGCACGGCGCCGACATTTGCCATCTGGGTGAAAGCCGGCGTGAAGTTGGACGCGGCGACGTCACCTCTCCTCGTAAACGTTCAGTGCGTTGATGACAGATCGCCGGCGAATATCATAACCGAAACGTTCACGGTTCCCTTACTTGATAAGGTACCATACAAACCATTTTATTTTTCGGAATTAATTTCGTGATTTTTTGTTTTAAAAATGTCTTTTCCTTGGACACGTTAATCTGTGAAGTACTGCGAAGTCCATATTATACGGTCTACTCTAATTTTCGTGGACTTCGTGGGTTCTCAATCACGCAGTTAACTGTTCAAAGAGCGTTTACTGCTCCCTTACTTAAGAAGGTACTTCGAAATCATTTTTATCCTATAACCAGATGAAAACCGATACTATAACAACGATCTTATAAACTTAAGCTTTATACTATCGCTATTTTTAGATCAGTTTTGGGATTTTCCAAAAAATGGAGAATACGTTTTTGTCAATTACGGAAAGATAAAATCGTCATAAAATGCGATGTTTTATAATTATTAATGGAAGAGGGGATGAAATAATAGAATAAATAGAATACTATGTGAGTTTTGAATAAATATCAAGTTTATCATGCTCGGCTCGAACCATGGTAGCGCTCGGCACGCTTCGCGCTTACATGGTTCTAAGCCTCGCGTGATAAACTTGATCTTTATCCAAAACTCACATAATGTTCTCTTTATATTTGTGGCCATGATATTTTGTTGCCTAAAAATACATTTTCGTACGCAGGTCAATTTGTGGATTTTCAATTTAGGAAGAAATGTTGAAATTAAGTCGGTCATTTTTCGAAATTTTTGTGTTAAATTCGTGGATCGGTAAACCCACAAAATCAACGAACATTAACCCATTTATGCCTAACGTCTAGAAAAAAATGCCTTGGCAAACAGCGTTGACCCACTTGAAACGCCGCATGATGCGGCGTCTCATCAGGGTCTGCGCTGTTTGCTTAAATGATTTTTTGTAAGACCTATTCTAAATATAGAAATAAATATACTAGACATCCCTAATTTTGGAAATAAATTGATCCAATTTGGAAGGATGGGAGAGTCCACTACGCATAAATGGGTTAATGTATCACAACGAATAATCATTGTACTTCATTTGTTTCGCAATATTATAGTGCTCACAAAAATATTGTCCATCCGAATCTGTGACATCTTCATATTCGTTATATTGTGATATTGTTTTTTAAAAGCCTGATATTTTAGACAAAAAATTAATACATGCGTGATTTTAATCATCTGTATTTTCAAGAACATTTTTTTTTCTCAAAAATTGAAAATTAACATATCCTTTTTTTATAGTAACATAAATACTCAAACTCAACGAATATTTCGCAAAATATTTCGTAAAATAAAGTTAACCCATACGAAATCAGTGTTCCTTATAGCAATAGCGAAATTTTCAACGCTATATATGGTAACATAGATTTAATGAGATACAAAATGCTCGTTATTACTTTTTTTGCGACAAAAGATTCCATGTTAATTTCACGCCACGATATCCGAATATTTACCAGCGAACTCGATACTGGCTCCGGGAAGCGTCGTAATCATGAGAACTACCACATATTTCGCAATTTAGGATATTGCTATATGTAACATTATTTTTTTGTGTTAACTTTATTTTTCGAAATATTATAAGAAATATTCGTTGATTTTGAGTGTTGATGGGTTTTGAACATATCCTTGTTTTTTTTAAGCAAACGATGTTGCAAATTCAAGCTGATTTTGTTCACAGCGGTACTATTGCACACAAACATCTTTTCACCTGTTCTGTTAGGTGACACGGTATTTCGTGTATACACATTCAATCTTTTGGAATTTAACATAGAGTTTCTTTCTGACAGAAAAATGTATAGTGAAAATTGCCGGTCGCTTTTCATTTGTCAAATTGACTTCCACAACTGGTCAAGAACTTGAACGTCAAAGACATCGAACACTATAATTGATCAATTGTATACAAGAACAAAAGCAATAACAACAACGACAACACCGACAACAACAACAACAACTACAAATACTACTTCTACTATTGATCATCTATTTATTTATATGTCATTCAGTTAACAGTTCAGATTTTGAAAACGAATGCTATACATGTTTTATATTGACCATTGACTTTAGCAATTCATTTTTTAAAGTTGAGCAATTCATTTTAAAATACTCCTTATATTTCATTAACTGTGTTTTTATGTAGAACGCTTAACATCCATCTATATAATCACATATTGCACGGATTTTACTAATAAAATACAGGTCTTTACTGTAACAAAAAAATCATGGTATTTTATATTTTTTATAGCCTCCGACGTTCGTTACGGGAATTCCCGGCACATCTCCGTCTATTTCCGACTCGACCGTCACCGCGACGTCACTCGGTGTCTTCACCGTTACCGATCCCGACACGACATGCAGTATTACGTCATCGCTGACGTCAGTGTATGAGATCAGACCCGTGACGTCACCGGCAGATCTTCAAAAGCCGGGTATGGCGTCTTTTAATAACGGATTAAGTCTTCTCAATAATAAGTCATTTTGTGGAGCACGCTTGATAAAAGCTCGATACAGAAGTCTCAATGGTGTATGCGAGTAAGCGCATGCATTCGATCTTACTCCGACTGTAAGTTCGTCGGTCACCAAGTGAAGCGTGTCGTGTGTACATCCGCCTCCCTAACTCAAAAAGTCTAGGTTACGCTTTGTTGTAAAAGTGTGACATCGTGAACAAGATCCTTAAAGACCACAACATTTTAAATAAATTTTAAACAACCAATATATTTTTTTACCTTTAAACATGTCTTATTCTAGAGTTCCAAGTGTGGGTCAGTGCCGCCGTTACACAAGCGTCTATAGACTTCAATGACCAGGCGGTTCCGTTGCCGTTGACGATCACGTGTACGGATGGAAACACCGCCATCACGGGAACGTTCAACGTCAATATTGTCGACGAGGTTTGTATGGAACTGTTTTAAAAAGCAATGTTGGATGTTTTTATGGGTTCAGTGCATCTGCGTAAAGTGTCATCCCATAAGGATATTCGCCAGTGCAATCCGCATATACTACTCAGGGACGACTCTTTCCGCTTTTGTGGATTTCATTTCGTTGAACGGAAGTCTCTTCTTCGCGAAAATCTTCAGTATGTGGAAAAGTGTCGTCCCTGATTAGCCTGTGCAGACTGCACTTTACGCACATGCAGTAACAGGTTGCAGAGTCAACGGGATTTGCCGGGTTTTACACATTTTTTTCTCTTGGCGACTTTAGCCTCCGGTGATATCAGTACTTCCGGCGATCGGAACGGCTATAAACGACGGTTTGCAGACGGTCGCCACAATCCTCCACACGTTCAGCGTGACAGACAGCGATGACGCCGTAAACTGCTCCGTGAGAGCGCCGCAAAACGCCCGTTTTGAAGTGGTACTCGCCACTAGCCCAGGTTGTCTGTCGTCGAATTTCAATGTTGCAAAAGTGGCTAAACAGAAATGAATTTTACTTTATATGTAAAACACATTTGAAATGATTTATAAGTCAATACCGCTTAGTCTCGTGTTACGATTACAAGTTAAAATCTGGTTTTCTGGAGTAATTTTCTCGTAAGATCTAGATAGGATCCAATTGTCTTAGACTATTCAAGAGCCGTGCTCTGGGAAAACGGAGCTTAATGCATGTGCGTAAATTGTCTTCTCTGATTAGCCGGTGCAGTTCGCATAGATTAATTAGCCACGATACTTTCAGCTTAAATATTTTTTTTTAATTCCATAAAAGCCCCGTTTTTGATAGAGGGCTGGTCATATTTCACCAAGCAAGAGTCTAAAGTATACCATTTCACGAGTTTCTTTCTCCCTCCGCTACAGTAAGAATCTCCTTTCCTCCAGTAGTCAGTAAACAAACAAATGCTCATAATTACTAATTTCGGCGAGTTATTTTTTTAACCGACCGACGAATTATGCTTGTTTTCAGCGTTCAATATCCGCGTTAAAGCGTGGGCGACGTTAGCGGCCGCCGATGGACCTCACGTCATCAACGTGGATTGTTCAGACAGCGTCAACACCGTCAATCACACGTTCACACAGCCACCCTGTATTAATACGGTAGGCAATTTTATGTTACCCCCAAACCAGCCCCCCACGGCAAACAAAGGGTTTATTTACAAGTGAACTGTTACCTATTTCACTTTAGCCGCCGACTTTTGTTATATCATGAATGAAGCGTTCTATCACGCAATAATGTATTACGTTAATGTTTACCACTGCATTGGTATTTCACTTTAGCCGCCGACTTTTGTCTCCGGCATGCCCGGAAGTTCTGCGAGCATCTCTGACGCCACTGTCACACAGACGTTGCTCGGGAAATTCACAACTACAGACCCTGATACAACTTGCTCTGTGACGTCACCCGTAGCCTCTGCGTATGAGGTCAGAAAAGTGACGTCACCGGCGAATCCTCAACAACCTGGTAGAGTAACCATTGATCATAGTGTGAATGCCTACAATTTTAAGGCTCATGAACCACCACAAGGGTACATTTAGTAATGTTCAATTGGTCATTGTCGGTTCATCGGTTCAGGAACTATATGTACTTAAAAGTACCCGGATATTCATTAGTATACTACAAAGTACCCGTGGTACGGAAAATACATACTAAGTAAGAAAGTACCTAGGGGTATGACCGGGTGCCTTTAAGCGTATTTTTTGTACACGGGGTACAGTTAAGTGAACTTAAGAGTACTTAAGAGTACACGGGGTACTTCTAAATTGTAACTGAGCCGACAAAGCAATTGAACCAATAGAAGTCTCATCGTCGACCCGTCCGTTTATTCATCTTTTAATCGCATTTATTTTGCATTAGTATGTGAGATTATAAAACATATCTCTTTCAATTTTAATGTAGCAGGGTTCGGTATAAGAAGAACTTATACTGCCTTGCATTATGAGCTAGCTTTTATAGCGACGCGGTACCGGGTTCGATCCCCGACCACATTTTAGTAAAAGAGCAGAGCTTTGATTCTGGCAATTCTTTCAAATTAAACATCGACATTCGTGACATTTCACAGGTAACGTTTTATATAATATGTAATTGTTTCCTCACGAATATCCCAAGCTTGGTTAAATCGCGGCCGCAACTGAGTCTTTTCAAATTTCCTTGTAAACGGCCATCTAATCTGACAGTTTCTTCTTTTGCTATGTCTAACAATGCAGTATGACGTCATAAGTGTGTACAATATTACGTAATATATGTGTACAATATGACATCATGTATGTGTTCAGTATGAGTCATGTTAACGTCATATATGTGAATAGTGTGGATCAGCTTGACGTTATTTTTTGGTACATTATGAGTCATGTCATATATGTGTATAGTATGACGTCATATATTTGTTTAACAGAGTTTGAAGTTTGGATCAAAATCACCGTAACTCAAGCATCTATCGACTTTAACGACCAGACCGTTCCGTTGCCGTTAACGATAAAATGTACTGACGGATACGTCGCGAATGATATCACGGGAACGTTTAACGTCAATATTGTCGACGAGGTTTGTATGGAACTGTTTGAATCAGCAATTTTTTCGTATTTATATCTATTTATGCATACCTTTCAATACCAACTCTATAAAAACAACAACAACACTTTCATGGGCGCTACGTAATTTAACATAAATGGATTTTAAACTAACATAACAGACGTGACGTGTCAAGGTCAAAGGTCAAGGACACAATTCATGCTTTTGAAAATATAATTAAGTTGGATCAATGTAGGTTTGTAAAAGGAGCAATTTCGGAAACGTTTCGGAGCACAGTATCAGCGACATGCATTAAGAAATTAAAAGTAAAAGGCACGAATTGATAGGTATGAAATTTCTGTTCAGATTTTTAATGTACTTCTTGACTTTTTCGTATTAACGTAAAATATAATTAAATTGAATAAGTAACAAAATTATGAGATATGGGACTTTTTAAAAGCATAAACACAAAGAAAAGATAAAATAAGATCGTGCCGTGAGGATCGAACATAAAGGAAAAACTGACTCTGTACTTCTGAATCACGAATGCTTGTGAAACTATTACGTAGTTTAAACCGTATGTCGGTGACACATTGTTTTGCTTCGACTAACAGCGATTTAAACGCTTTGTAATTTTTGTACCAATAAACAAGCATATACGTTAACTATTTTAATCAAGTTGGGAGATATATCTTGCCTGTTTGAATATTATGAAAACTAACTTTTTGAATAAATGATTTTTTCATTTTTTTTTCATTTTTTATTTAAATCTTCATTTCGCCACTTTGAAAAAAATCATTAAATAAATCTATATTAACAATAACCATATTATCTTTCAAAATCATCAAAAAAAAGTCATGACTAGCAAGCAATCGTCATTTTGTCAGAAGATATATTTTAACGTAAAAAAAAGGAATTTCACAAGGATGTCCACTTTCCCTTCTATTAATTATATGCATCGTTCTAGAAAACTGGGCTTGTGCGTGAAGTGTTCACACAGATTAGACTATGAAGTTCGCACAGGCTAAAAAGGGACGCTACTTACTGCCTAAACATAATTCTCGTGAAGAAGAGAATTCATGTTATCGTCTCTGATATGTCAGTGCGGACAGCACAGGCTAACATGTGACGACAATTGACGCGGATGCTTTAAACCCTGTTTTCCCAGAGCAAGGCTCATATACGTATTGCCCATTTAAATTACAGTTAATTGTTTAACTACAGCCCCCAGTGATAACCTTACTACCCTCTACCGGAACTTCCATCAACGATGGCTTGCAGGCGGCCGCGGCGACCATCCATACGTTCAACGTCACCGACAGCGACGACGTTGTCACGTGCTCCACACGAGCGCCGGAATCCACCTTTTTTGAATTGGTAGCCGCAACTAGCCCTGGTACATGGTTTCACAATTACATCCCACCTTTTAATCGCTTTTTATTAACAGTGTTAACTAATTCTAGTTTGTCGGCATTAAATTTCTTGTGGTATAAAAAACGACATGAAAATGAGCGGATTTTTAATTTCCAAACAAAAACATAAGTCGGACTGTGGAATCGTATATTCGTAACCAAACCACGAAATCAACGATAATTCATGAGTTTCCTTGACATGCGCGTTGTGTAAAAATGACGTCTCTATAAAAAAAAAGGTGGCAAAATACCCGAGCGGTTTACGAAAAACAAGATTTTCGTTTTTTTTAGTAGCAGAATAATTTTTGCCATTGCTCTTGATGATTCCAATCGGTTTAGAATATCGATACTTATTAAAGGTTTTGTTATAAAATCGGAATATGACCTTTAATACTGATTTTACAGTAATTGCTAATTAACAGAAACGTCGATCAGAGCCGCCGTTTTGTTTTCTATAGTCATTTGTCTAGTGATATAAAGTTGCGTGGATTGCCTTGTCAGTATGCAGTAATATGCTCTCTTTTCCTACTGAAATATAAGCCAAACGTTTTCAACACAGATTCAAACAGGTCGTTAAATTCGTGATAACTATATATGATTCGTATAATATTAACAAACAATGTCTGTAATGAAAATGAAATAAAACCACTTTTCTTTTCAGCGTTCAGTATCCGCGTGAAAGCAGGAGTGACGTTGGCTGCAGCTGTCAGTCCGTACGTCATGCACGTTGATTGCACAGATGCCGTAACCGCCGTCAGTTCAACGTTCACCCAGCCAGTCCTTGATAAGGTACGTAATGCTGTTGTGGTATCGAAAACAAAATTGAGTATCCATTGATGTTTGTATAAAATTTAAGAGAATTACATAAGAATTACAAAACTGAAACATATTTGAAAATTGGTTAAACTTTAGTTAAGTTATGCCAATTTGAACATTTAAAAAAAATATTGTTTTTTCTCCGTGAAATCTTCAAAAATACAATACAAATATCTTACATTGCTGAGCATGTTTTTCCAGCTGAAAATATGATAGTCCTTAAACATGTTATGACGATTTACAAACATTTCATGCGCAACACTGTCAGGAGGGGAGCTATATTATAAATTAACAGGACCTAGCTGTTCTCAGGCCTCAATAAAATGAAACTATGATTTATGTTTAGCCACCATATACAGAGCAGGTAATCACGTGATAGTCAAGATGACTACGTCCATGCCAAGACAGTTATTTTTTGGCGTCTTATACCCTTTATTACATTAATTATTTTTTAAATGACGCTCACTATTCAGCCATATCAGTAAAATGTTTTCCGTTTCATTTTAGAATTCGCTTTATATCTTGACTTTTCTACCCGCCGATTTCCTTAGTGGAGCTGTAATTAGGCCATCCCGCTAAGTTTTATGTTTGAGCCGAGATCTAGGAAAATGTGATTTAATGCATGTGCGTAAAGTTTCGTCACATATAAGCCTTTGCCGTCCGCACATGCTAATCGGGCACTACATTTTCGCCCCAAAATGGAATTTTGCTCAAAAGAGACGGCATTTTTAAAGAAGATTACAATAAAGGCGGAAAGTGTCTTCCTTGATTAGCCTTGTACGACACTCTACGCACATGCGTTAAGTGGATTTTCCCAGAGCGTGATTCATGTGTTGCATTTAGGGTTTTATGCTTTCCAGTGGTTTATAGAGAAATATCAGTCAATTAAAAATGACAATGCACTGTTTAAAACAGTGAAAGTAACAGTGAAATAACGTTATTGTTTATATGTCGTGATGCCATTATTTTAGAGTAATTCTCACGGTTAAATACCAAAAAAGTCATTTGTAAGCATAAAATAAATTTTTATTGCTTTGCTGGAATATCGATTAAATTCACTCGTGATCATAGATTTGTTTATGTGATCAAGCCTGAATTAAAATCCATATTCTACCAGATCCACCAAATATCCTCTATTTCTTTTATTCCGAGTAGCCGCCGACATTTGTATCTGGGATTCCTGGGAATTCCCCTGACGTCTCAGACGACAACGTGATTGCGACGTCACTGGGAAAGTTCACAACTACGGACCCTGATACCACGTGTTCTGTGACGTTACCTGTGACAACCGTTTATGAGATCAGAAAAGTGGCGTCACCGACCGATCCCCAGAAACCGGGTAACAATTTAGAAAAAAATAAATGGGCCGCGCTCTATGAGAAAGGGGTTTAATGCATGTGCGGAAAGTTTCATCCCATATTAGCCTGTGCAGTATGTATCAGGAACGACACTTATCGCTTTTATGATATTTTTCGATTAAAAAAAGTCTCTTCTTAGCAAAAATTACATTTTAGGCGGAAAGTGTTTGCCGGATTAGCCTATGCAGACTGCACAGGATTATCTGGGAAGAAACTTTGCGCACATTAAATATATCTAAAATATTTGAAAAGCATATAGCTAAACAATTGCATATATATCTAGAATCTACAAGTCTATTAAACAAAACCCAGTCGGGTTTTCGCAAATATCATTCTTGTCAAACAGCATTGATTAATATAGTTGATTCATGGCTTAAACAAATTGATAATGGAAATCTGGTAGGTACAATTTTCTTGGATTTTAAAAAAGCATTTGATCTTGTGGACCATAGGGTTCTTTTACACAAATTAAAACTTTATCATTTTAATGATAGGTCATGCGACCTATTTTCTTCATATCTCCGCAATCGATTTCAGTTTATCAAAGCAGAAAACACTACCTCTACTTGTAAAAGCATCATTGCTGGTGTTCCCCAAGGATCTATTTTAGGACCTCTTCTATTTCTTATTTACGTTAATGATCTTTCGCTAGATCTTACATGTGATTCTGCAATGTATGCTGATGATACAACATTGCACACTGTGGGAACAAATATTCAAACACTTCAAAATAAGCTACAAACAAATCTTTCAATTGTAAATGATTGGTGCCAAACTAATAACATGATTATTAATCCACTAAAAACTACTTGTATGGTATTAGGGTCAAAACGGAAAGCTCAAAACATGACAGATCTAAAACTTAAAATTTCAGATACGGTGATCAAAACAGTAAATTGTCAAAAACTTCTTGGCCTTTATATTGACAATACTCTATCTTGGAAACTACACATTAACAGCGTTTGTTCAAAAATGTCATCACGAATGTTTCTTTTGCAAAAAATAAAACCATATTTAACCCTTGAAATGCGTAAGCTCTTCTATAATGGTTATATCTCACCTATATCCGACTACGCATGCGTTACCTGGGGTTCAGCGGCCAAAACGGAAATTAATAGAATAGTCAAAATACAAAAGCGTTGTGGTGCACATATTTTAAATAAAAAGTACAACACTAATTCAAAAACACTATTTAAAGATCTAAAATGGTTGACTTTCGAACAGCGTAATCACTATTTCATGTCAGTTATTGTATTTAAAGCATTTCACAATCAAACCCCAACATACATACGTGACCTTTTGACACCTTCACAAAATATTCACTATAACTTGCGATCTTGCGAAAAGGGGGATTTAAAGCTAGTGCGAATACCCAAAACAAACTATTTCAAACAATCGTTTGAATTTTCTAGCAAAACAATTTGGAATTCGTTACCCCAATCTATACGTCAAACAAACAATTTAATTACATTTAAGAAAAAATTAAAAGCTTATCTTTCTTCCACACTTTATGAAATAAACTGAACATGCTTCATGTTGTTTTAGTAAATAACATTAGTTTAATGTTTAAATACTGTTCTTGCATAAATGGTTATTGTAGTTTTATGTCTGTCATTTGTTTTTAATTATAATATATATCATTATATGTGTATGCATATATGATTCTTTATGTTTTGTTCTTATTGCTCAAGATGAAATATGATGTATTTGTTGTAAATTGTATCTTGTTAGAAGACCTTGTTGAAAATAAGAAATGTATTATATAAATTGCATATTATGGAATTTCATCTGATGTATTTCTTAACAAGTCTATCTTCTTTAAATAAAGATTTTATTATTATTATTATTATTATTATTATTATTAAACCCCATTTTCACAGAGCGGTTCGCTTAATGTTTTTTTAAGGGAGGCGCCGTAACAAACATACCACATAAGTAAACATACCACATAAGTACACATACCACATAAGTAAACATAACACATATGTAAACATAAAGCATAAGTTAACATAACACATAACTAAACATAACACATAAGTAAACATGACACATAGGTAAACATAGCACATACGAGCTTCGTTCTTGGAAAACGGGGCTTAATGCATCTGCGTAAAAGGTCGTCTTAGATAAGCCTGTGCATTCCGCGTACGCTCAGACGACATTTTCCGCTTTGAAATATTATTGCGTGAAGGCTGAAATCTAGAACCATAGTTTTACAGAGTTTGAAGTGTGAATCAGTAACGCCGTTACCCAGGCGTCTATCGACTTCAATGACCCGCCTGTTTCCCTTACGTTAACAATCAAGTGCACTGACAGGAACGTTCTTAATGACATCACGGGGACGTTTAACGTCAACATTGTCGACTCAGTAAGTTGCGTTCATGTTATTATAGGGTATCGGAATCCTGATGAATTGCTTGGAAAGCACTAAACTATTTGTAATAATTTAAAAACTCTTTGAAAAACGACCAGCCCTGATGGTTTAAAATGCACTTTCAAAAACTGCTGTACATCGTTATATATGTTTATTTAAACAGTGACACTTCGACTCGATTGTTTTTCACTTGAACCCATGCACGCAATTGCGCGTAAGCCTGCCGGCACACCTTTTATGTTGTTTGCTTTGGAGTTTAACAACGTTGTGTTTGAAAAAATGAGCCTCGCTCTGAGAAGACCGGGTTAAATGCATGGGATTTTTAAAGTGTCATTCCATATTAGCATAGGCGGAAAGTGTCGTTCCTGATTGCTTGGGAAGCTCCGGCTTTCCCAGATGTTTGTTTCATATATTGGGCAGGTGGTGTTTAAATATTAATAACAATTATTGACTTGACGTGTAATTTTGTCTCGCTTAAAATTCACCGAAAACCCGTGTCGAATGGCAACTAGTAACAGAAAATATTCCAAAGTGATGACGTAATATCCTGTGCAATGATTATATTATTTGACTTCAGCCGCCGGTTTTCACCGCACTGCCTGCGACCGGAACTAACATTTTCGACGGTCTTAAGCACGCCACCGAGACCCTTCACACGTTCAGCGTCACCGATAGCGACGACGCCGTTAACTGCTCTGCAAGAGTGCCGGAAAACGCCCTTTTTGAAGTGATTGCCGGTGTCGCATCAAGTAATAAACTGGAAAAAATAATAAAAAATTAAGCCTCGTTCTTGGGAAACTGGTTTTAATGCATATGCGCTGAATGTCGTTCCTGAAAACTGTGTTTAATGCATATGCGCTGAATGTCGTCCCTGAAAACTGTGTTTAATGCATATGCGCTGAATGTCGTCCCTGAAAACTGTGTTTAATGCATATGCGCTGAATGTCGTCCCTGAGCGGACCCAGGCCAACAAAGGAACGACACTTTTCGCTTTTATAGGTTGTTTTTGTTTTTATGAAGTCGATTCTACACGAAAATCCAGCTTAAGCGGAAAATGTCGTCCCTGATTAGCCTGTGTCGACTGCACATGATAATCTGGACGACACTACGCAGATGCATTAAGCCTAGTTTTCAACGAACGAGGCTCATGAAGTTTAAGTTTAATATGATACTAATGTTTCATTGGCTAAGTCAGTTCACGTCGAGGCGCCATTTTCTACTGTATGATATCACAGTAGCGTTTTTAATCATATCGTTATGTTGATATTAAAGTTGCCTGATATGATTTTTATATCCGGTTAGTTACTAGTAGGCGTTGTTTTATAATCAATAATATAATACTAGGGATCAACTTTTTAGTCATCTGTTTCAATAAAAAGGTAAAAACGATTCAAATTTAACAAAAAACAACAACAATTTGATACTAAGATGTAATATATTTTAAGCACAAATGCCATGAAAAAAAAACTACCATACAAATGTAAAGCGCAAGTGCTAATGACGTTATGAATACATATATATTCTACCTAAAAAATCAACGTTCTAGCGATTATATTTTATTATCTGTTTAAAATGTGTTCACGGATGTATGATACACAGAAAAATAGGCTATTGTTCTATTGTTTTATAAAATATTATACTTGGCTCGAATATCCAAAGATAATATTATTAGTTAAGCCTGATCTGATATATATTGCAATGCAAAAGGGCAGTAATAAATTATTATCTATACTTCTAGTAAAGATAAGTTATTGTAGGTAAACGTTAAATGATAACGTACTGCTATGATATATTAATAAATAGTATGAATCCGTGTATGTTTATATGAATTTCTGAATAAAAGGTTTTAAAAAATCATTCCGGCAAATGTTGCCACAACAATAAATATTCCCGCCTTTGTGGTTATTCCGGAACAAAATGTGAACCGGAAGTCATCGCGGTACAAGAGTCCTCAATAATAGATATTCACATAAATGCGCTTATATTAACCAAACGAAAACCCCAAAAGGACGCCTGGCCGTTAAACTGATTTTTTTTATTGTCCTTCTGTTTTGGCAGCCGCCGAGTTTTGTATCCGGGATCCCCGGAAGTTCCCCTTATGTCTCTGACTCCACTGTCACACAGATGTTACTCGGGAAGTTTACAACTACCGACCCGGATACGGCGTGTTCTAGGACGTCACCATCCACCACCGTGTATGAGATCATAAATGTGACGTCACCGGTGAATGTTTCTCAACCAGGTGAATAATCATTAGAAACATTAGTGCTCCGTGTTTTGCATGTGAGCTTTTTTCTCTTTTTTTGCACAACTAAAATGATAAGAATAAAGTTTCCTCGTAGCGGAGTATGAAGAATGTCGGTCTGCTCACGAACAATCTCAAATCCCAGATAAACAGATAATCACTTGATAGTAAGAGTTACGACGTTCATAATCCCAGCTATAACAGAGGGGGTAATCACTTGATACTAAAAGTAGCGACGTTCATAATCCCAGCTATAACAGAGGGGGTAATCACTTGATAGTAAAAGTGGCGACGTTCATAATCCCAGCTATAACAGAGGGGGTAATCACTTGATAGAAAAAGTGGCGACGTTCTTGTCGAGACACTTATTTTTTGCCGCTATGGACTTCGCCATCTTAACTATCACGTGATTTTCCCCTTTGATAAGAATACGTACATATTTCTATGCAAACTCAGGATTGAGTCGTTCTAGCAACTCAAAAAAGCTTTTATGAACACCAATAATTAATAAATAAATAACTAAATAAATAAATAAAATAAAATGAATGAATAAATAATACATTAATTAAGAAAAACACTCTAAGTTGAGTCAGATCATTGGCTTAAGTATGCTCAAGTATATTCCTGATACTAAGCTATTATAAATTTACAAAACTCTTGCTTTTTGGGAGCCATTTACTATTTACGAAAGTATCGCTGTTGAAATTTGATGAAGTCTAGTAGTGTTGTTAAGCGGTCACTTCATTGTGCTTTTTTGGGACGTCAGTACGTTACCAAATAGAAGCGCCAAAAAGGTTTCGATAGGGAGAATAAGTGAATTTTTGTCTGACGAAACAACTAGGCATTTGCTTAAAGTATTGTCCTATTTTTTAGATGCATTAATCGCCCCTGATTAGCCTGTCTAGTCTAAAAGGGCTAATCCGGAACGACGATTTCCTCTTTAATGGAAGTCAGAATAGTTATATCACTTTAAGGCTGCTAACACTCTGTGCATGAATTGAACATAATACCAGTATTATTTGTTTTTAATATGATACTGTAATTGAAACAATTAAACGCTTCGATCTTTGAAAATCTTCGTTTTTCATAAGCTATTGAAAGTATGTGTGACAAGTGTGATTATTTGTATTTTTTTTAATGTCTCTTTTTTCGATGAAATACTCTCGTTATGCGCACAAGCAAATGATTTTTTGTGCTGTTTAATTCCTAGAATTTGAAGTCAGGATCTCTAGCACCGTGACTGAAGCTGCCATCGACTTCAACGACCAGGCCGTGCCGTTGACGTTAACGATACGGTGTACTGACGGCAACCCCGTCAACGTCATCACCGGGACTTTCAACGTCAATATCGTTGATGAGGTACGTCTGTAGGATACCGGAATCGTGGTTGACCTTAAAATGACTTTTTCATTCAAAGTTTGGTTAAATGACGGTTTTCAAAATAATTGTTATAGATTCTAAGAAGAATTTTACTATATGTTTAAAGGAGATATTGTTTCATTTATGGCTATTCATCACGCGTAATTGGAAAAATAATGACAGATTTTGTAACGCTTTTTTTCTCGAGAATGCGCAAAAACTTATCAAAAAAGCGTTTTTCTTCTAATATTTTCTTCAGCAAGCCTAACAAAGTGGTAACGCTTCATCTTTTGCTTCCAGAGGTCTCTTTATTTAATCTCGGGGAAAGCAATAAACGGTTATAAACCATTTTGCAATTGTAAATGAAATTTATTTTAAAATGCATTTCCTCGTAGGACCCAGTTCTAACGTCGTTTCCTATGACGTCATATCAGTTCCTAGAAGACACTTCCGTTTCCGCTCTGGAGCTAAACTCATTCAGCCTTAAAGATTCTGATGACGTCATATCTGCTTGATGTCATCTGTCAAATCTGAAAATCAACGTCAAAGGTCAAACGTTATAAAAATGAAAATATAAATATATAGTTAATAAATAAATAAATAAATAAATAATTAAAAGTAAATAAATATAAAGATAAAAAGATTGGCAAACAATCGATGAATGTTTTTTATTTGTTTGTTTTTTTCCAGCAATCTTCGTTTGAACACTGCAAAAGAAATTAAACAAGATGGTGTCACTACCCTGCGGGTGTTTGCTTTTTTCAACATTCAGTGTCGGTCTTATTTCGTTAAAGCAGGCATGAAAACGTGATACAATTTATATGAACAATCGCTTGTTTTTCCCTTCTTTTAGCGTTTCAGATTTGGTACAAGGGACGCCCGCGAGCGTCCTTGAACTATGACGTCACGCCCGTTCATAACATCGGGATTATTTGCGACGACGGTAAAGTCTTTGGCGCGAGATATTATTACGCAGTGGATCTGGAAAACAACGTAAGTAATCCAAGACGAAGAACAGCCCAACTGTATGTCTGTCATGGATTATACTTGGTATACTAACAAAGAGGAAATTACGCCCCTCCCATTTTCCACCATTGGTCAAAGGTAATTTCACTGTAACTTAAAATAAAACAAAGCCTAATAGTGTTTTTATAAAATAAAAAAAGTACGACAGGAATTATCGAGTAAAGAAAACGTCGCGCTATATGCATGTCGGTCAATCTGTATCCAACCATATTCATCTGCCATATTCAACCGTCATGTTAAATGTTCAGTATTACTGTCTCCTCACAAATATCATAATAACACAACAATATTCGAATCTGAAACAATTTATTTTAATCTTGTCAATTTCCCAAAACGTAAAAAGGTCCATTTAAATCCCGTTTTCTAATCGAACCAGCTCATTTCATTAAATGTGTCTTGTTCTGAGGAAATCGGGCTTAATCAAGTTAATGCATGTGCGTAAAGTGTCGTCACAGATTGGCCTGTGCAGTCCGCACAGGCTAATCAGGGACGACACTTTCCGCCTTAACTGGATTTTTGAGTAGAAACTGCAGAAAGTAGCCTTTGCGGACTGCACAGGCTAATCTTGGACGACACTTTACGCACATGATTTATCCCAGTTTTCTCAGAACAAGACTCAAATAATTAGTGTCTGTTTCTCTTTCAGCCTCCGGTGTCTGTTAACCTTCCTGCGGTTACTTTACGTCAATAGCGGAGTCAGTGACGTCTAAAACATTGCTATATTCTCTCACAGTATCGGACCTAGGCGGTATGTGTAACATTGTGATTTTTAATTTCACAAACCATTTGCCTGATGTGGAAATATAGATCTATTAATTGTCGAAATATGCAATATGCTATAAACTCGGGTTTATTTAAGAATTTTAATAATTGCTTGGATAAAACTATTAATATATGTATGATGAAGTCATTGTTTACACGACGCCACAGCTTGTGGTTTAGGGTTTCTCAACCTCCACGCAGAGATTTGACTGGAACCATCATAGCTGGTTCAAACCCTTGCATTCATAACCGACCACGTGATGAAAGCCTAGCCACGTGGTACAATAGTTTTACCGTTGTTATATTTACTTTTTTTAATTAAGGCAATTTTTTTTATTAACCTAAAATTAAACACTATTTTCAAAATATAAATGAAAATAATATAATTTTTCATAGTATAATATTTAAAAAAAATCCTACCAAATCTGGTAGGATTTTCTTGTTATGTCATAGATGGCATGTTAGAGCAAGGAACCACGACTCTGCGTGGAGATTGAGTGTTTCTAGTCCTCTTTGAATATACGTATCTTAATTCAATCTTAAAGGGAACTTTTCGCAGTTTGGCAAATTAACAAAATTAAAAAAAATTGTTTCATATTCGCAAATTTTCGGTTTATTTATGATATTTGTGAGGAAACAGTATTACTGAACATTTACCATGGTCTAATATAGCCATTATATGCATCTTTTGACGATTTAAAAACCTAAAAATTATAAAGCGCGAAACGATTGAATAATTTGTTGTTGTCGTTTAAATTTGTGAAACTACGAATATTGCTTATATAACGTTTAAAATACGCATGTAATGTATGCTTGGCAGGATAGGTAAGTTTGCTAATACGTTTTTACTTCAGGAATTCGGGGGTCACTGGTTCGAGCCCTGCTGCGTGCTACTTTTTTGTTTAATCCTTTTTTAATTTTTATTTTTGATTTTTTTACTGGAGCTTTTAAAATTTCATGTTTACATGTATCAATATAAAGTATTTGATTACAAACTTCAAAACATGCCAAAATCTGTGAAAAGGCCCCTTTAACACTACACACATTTGATCAAAATGAGTATCGTATTTTTACATATAATTATTAGTCGCCCGCATGGTCCATTTTGCCCCGCATTAATTTTTAAAGCAGAGTTTTTAATTCTATTCGTTTCATTTTGGTAAACCCTACATATTTTACGACACATACTGTTTATTGTTCTTTAAACTGTTATTAATGCGAAATGACACCATCTAATAAGCTGTATGCGCTTGGTAGATGATCAGCAAATACTTACACAATGACTTTTGTTATTTTGCACCTTACGCTCACCTCTAATACCGCAAATTAAATACCACTGTACTTGTAATGCGCTCGATCGCTCACAAGTTTCGGAAGACTATTCCGTCGATCAATTGCTCAATGTATTGTTACTAAACCCAATGCGTTCTATGTTTCTAGCAAAAGTGTGATATTTTTATTTTTTAATTACACTTTCTTCGGATTGTTTTCGTCAAATTAAGTTGTATCAAAATGTTGTATATGTGTAAAAAGATAATTGCGTCAATAGAAAATCACACTTTGTCAACAAAACGTAACGCTACGAAGGTGGATTTCTTTTTTTTTGTACTCAAAGGGTAAAACTATGTCGTTTTAATATAAAAAAATTACGTCTAAGATCTTCTTTATGTTTATTTCAAGTTCCACCATGTTACTTGAGCGATACTGCGTTTGCCGCGGGCATTCTACCCTTGGAGCAAAGTACTGTGACACCGCAAAATACTCGTACGTGACGTCACCATTTACGTCATTGATTATATATATATATATATATATTGTTTTCTAAGATCATGAGTGAATAAAAATCAATTTTCACAGAATGCAACGAATTTTCTTTTTACTTTATGCAATTTGCAAATTATTATATTTGTAAAATAACACACACGCTATTTTTAAAAAAAATAGTTCCGGTAAAACAATATAAATGTCACTTTAATGATAGCGTGTGTTGATCTTATCACTTTAATCATAAGGGATAGAAACGATGCATTATTTGTGTGTGTGTATGTTTATTTTGTGTACCGGTAGTTTGTGCATATTTTATAACTTACGAGAGTACTTAAGAGTACCCGGGGTACTTTTCAGTAGGACATGAGCCGACAACGACCAATTTAGCAGTGTTTGCATCTCCATGCAGAGTACCTGGTGTACGCCCATAATCCGGGCGAATTCGATTTCAAAAGTTCCGGAGCCGTGAACGCCGAGAACACGTGCGGCGACTCCGTGTCCACCGTCAGAGAGACGCTGATTGTGAACATCATCAGTACGGTACGTCAAGGGCCTCTTTTTCATCGCTCTAGAGAAACAGAAGTGTGCATGTTAAAGCCTTTTAAAGTTTGTCATATGCTAGGTTTAAGTTCTAAGTAAGGTGAGATGTTAATTGCATTCTCATTGGTGAATATTTTAACTGAGATGTGGCTATATTGCAAGGAAGTAATGTTTGTCAATAAATGCTATTTAATAAATGTTTCTATGAATTGAACGCGGTTGCACTATTCGTAAATAATAATTATTCAAATAAAAATTATCGACCAGAACCAACTCATATCTTTTATATGTATCTCGCTCTGGGACAACGGGGTCATCTCTAAACGAAAATCCACCTTATGAAGAAAGTTTCGTCACAGATTAGCCTGTGCGGACTGCACATGCGTATCTGGGATGACGTTTTACGCTTTTTCCGTAGGCACCGTTGATTACTAATCCTGGGGGCTCCAGTGACGTCGCCGAGGACGTCAGCGGAACGTTGACGTTAAAGACGTTGGATTTTGTTACTTTCGATAAGTCTGATGCCACCTGCTCAATGACGAGCGCTGACGGAGGACCATTCGCCGTCACTGGTTAGTTCATGATCTCTCGTATTAGTGTAGAATCATTATTTTTTGTAGGGTATTAGTTTTCTTTGATTTCTTGGGTCGATGGATTTACGAATTTAACACAAACACATCTGAAAATAAACGACGCGTTTTCCTCATGCGTTTCCCAAATTCAGTATTCCATGAATTGCGCTTTTATGGTATTTATTTGTTTTGTTTAAAGGAAGTCTCTTTATTAAAAATCCAGTTCAGGTGGACAGTGTCGTCTCTGATAAGCCTGTGGGAACTGCATAGGCTGATCTGAGATGACGCTTTAGCACGTGCATTAAGTCCAGTTTTCGCAGAATGAGACGTATATAAGCTCACGCACAGACGTCTTTCAGGCAACCAAATCGTAAAGACGGCTGGAGCTCTGGACTTTGAGACAAAGGCAACGTATAATCTTGACGTCACGTGCACTGACGACCTTCTTCAAACCACGGATACTTACGTCGTCAAAGTCTAAAACGTCGTGAGTAACGTTGATATTAACGTATTGAGTAACGTTGATATTTACGTGTTGAGTAAATCTTGATATTTACGTCGTGAGTAGCGTTGATATTTACGTCGTGAATAACGTTGATATTTACGTCGTAAGAAACGTTGATATTTACGTCGCGATTAACGTTGATTTGTACATCCTCACGAGAGCGTCTTTCTGATAAAATTGGTTTTAATGCATGCGCATTAAGTGTCGTTCAAGATTAGACAGTGCCTGTGCACGAAACGACACTTCAAGCAAATACATTTACCCATTTATGCCGAGTGGACTCTCCCATCCTTCTAAATTGGATCAATTTATTTCCAAAAATATGGATGTCGAGTATATTTATTTCTATATTTAGAATATTTCTTACAGAAATTCCTTTAAGCAAACAGCGCAGACCCAGATGAGACGCCGCATCAAGCGGCGTCTCATCTGGGTCTACGCTGTTTGCCAATGCCTTTTTAAAGACTCTAGGCATAAATGAGTTTAGTCAAGTTCCAAACGAAACCCAATGTATACTGTATCATTTAAGGGTCCAAAGATAACGAGTTTGCCGACGGCGTCTTCTCTGGACGAGCGGCAGACTGCGAAAAAGCTACTCACGACGTTGACGTTAGTGGAGGACGCGGCTGACTGCGTTTAAACGTCACCGACGTATAACGAGTTTAACGTCAAATACGAGCCCGCCACAAAAGTTTTTAAACAATATATACCTATTTATTTTGGCTCTACTGCATAAAACACCTCAGGCTTAATTAAACGCTATTGAGTTTGTTTTCTGCGTAACTTGGTGTCTCTGAGACTGGGGATCAAAAGAAAGCTTCCGCAGTGGTATTCGAACCCATGACCTCTCAGTCGCTAAGCGGACACAATATCCATTACGCCACGTCCATCCATACATACAGGATAGGCTGACATTTTTCTTTTATCTTTAGAAACATTGATGAACATAATTTCAGTATAAACAGTATTTTTATGTCGTCAGTTTACGTTATAAGTATTACCTTTCAGTAATTATCATATTCTTGCATCTAGTGACGTCATTCATGTTTTCTTGAGAATGTCCCATATTTATGACGTCTTTACGACTGCACGATTTCTTTCAGTATGGGTGATCTACTACGTCAGCGAGGCGGTTGCATTCAAAAAGTCGCGGTTGGTGCATCAATATCTCAAACGTTAGAGCTTAATGCCGGTGTTCCACAGGAATATGTTCTAGGCCCATTATTTTTCGGCGTAAGCTGCATAAGCCAGCTTTTCACCTTAGCCTGACCTTTGTAAGTGTCCAATAAAATTCCAATAAAATTTCCCGCGGCTAGGTACGAATGAATACACTTCATTTATTCCATTGGCTGATTTGAGTATACCACCAGAACATTGGAAACATATCCGCGTCTTTGTAACACTGTTTTACTGTATGAAACAATTTTATCTCGAATGAAAAGGCTTAATAGATAGAACAGTTTTACACTCAATTCTCGACATCAATACAGTTTGTGCGTACACCTTTTATTTTCAGAGTATTACCAGCGCAAGAGCGTTTATACTTAAAAGGCTATGTTCTCATATTTAGTACTTACTTCCTTATTCCTGTCAACATGTTAACATGTAAAAGTATAAAGAGCAATGGAAGCGAGGCCTCACTTTAAAGCATTGCATTTCAACCCGCGAGGTATATCGGGTCAATTCGCGGACATTCAGAGTTTATATACAGGTCATCACCGGAGTTGGCGGCCAGTAAAATAATCGTTATATAATAAAGACGCTATCCGTGAACTAGGTGACCTGGAATTTTCTTTAGACCAGAAATATGTTAAATGAAGATATTCAGCAATATAATTATGGTATGTAAATAATAGATTCTTAACGTGTTTTCAACAATACAATGATAAATATTATTGTTGATAAATTTAACAATAATTATTCGTCCATATTGCCTAATGTACTAAAGTGATATTATGAGCATGTAACAGTTTATAGGTGTCTATCGCAACCGTTGATTATATTTGATGTTTCTACTTCATATACACTTATATTAATTAATGCAGCATCATCATACTAAAACAATATACCAGAAAGAGAAAAATAATGCATTTGAATATCAACCGTACTTTCGTTTGACAACTGATCATGCGTTTACGAGTTGAACCTAAATTTAGTTTTAGTGAAGATTTGTTCATACGACACAAAGACACGAAATTGTTTTACGGATCATTTCAGCTTACAGGACTGGGTGTGTCACGTAAGAATATCGAATATAAAATATATTTTTATAAACAACTGGTAGCAAGGTGAGTTGCAGATAATTAATCAGTAACCACATTTTAACTAACTATTTTGACCTGTTAATTCTTTTCAGCTCAATTCAACAGTGCAAAATGCCCATAATATCACTTTAAGCATTAGCACGATGATAATTGATACTGTTAATAATCGAATCAAATAGCAATGCCCGACAAACCACTAAAACAGGTTTGTTCGAAGAACGCGCCTATAAATACGGATACTTCTCGTGTGGCCGGTTGACTCATATGTTTAAATTTCACTTCCATTCTTCTTTTGGTTTTCTGTTTTGTATCTATAGGTTTATGACCAGCAATATGTTATAATGTAAAATAAGCCGCGAAAACTCCCCGTAACATCCCGTACTGCGTGTGATGCAGCTAAGAACTGCACAGAAAAAGACATTCGCTATACTTGATCTCATTCATTAAACTATTTACGCCGTATATCTTTTTTAACGATATTTCTTGTTTCTTGTTTACGTTAACGACATAGTCAAGCACCTTCAATGTACTGCCCGCCTTTTTGCCGATGACACTTCCCTCTAATGTACTACCTCAAATATATATATAACATTGAAATTGTTCTGAACCATGACCTACAAGTTATAAGTAACTGGGCAAAACTATGGCTTGTAGATTTTAATCTACATAAAACCATGGCTATGTTGTTTTTATCACACCATGCTGTTCCCCAACCACATGTTTTATTTAATAATGTACCGGTCAATTTTGTAGAAAACCACAATCAACTCCTACTAGATTTATCATACACAATTCAGGTATTTCAATACATGTATATACCAAAACACTCATATGGTAAACAAATGAACAAATACATTACCACCTGTCAACTTAATGTACGTCTTTAATGCGGACTCGAAATATATAATGACAATTATATAAGCAATAGTAAAGTATGCTTGATTGGTTATTGTCGGCTCAGATACTACTTCAAAGTACCCGGGGTAATTAAAAAATATACTGCAAAGTATGCGGGGTACAGAAAATATATTAGTATATTATACCAGTTCTAAAAAGTCTTCCGGCGTATGACCGGGTGCGTATTTTCCGTATCCAGGGTACATTGTAGAATACTTCTGAGTACCCGGGGTACTTTTAAGAAGTACCTGAGCCGACAATGACCAATTGAGCGTAAATTATGTGTGGTGTCCCTCGATCGTGCTTAGGCTACTACAAAGTATCCGGTGTATGGAAACTGTACTAAAAGTGCCTTGGAATCTCGCCGAGTGCCTTTAAGCGTATTATCCGTACCTGGGTAACATTGTAGTATACCTAATACTAATAGTACACATGGTACTTTGAAGTAGTACCTGAGCCGACAATTAACAGTTGAGCATTAATTATGTGAGGTGTCCCGCGATCGTGCTTAGTCTTTCGCTTTCAATAAGCACGCTCACACACAGGGAAATATATGTAAATTTATCAGCTGTATGCGTGTATATGGTACCCCGGGTACTTTAAAGTTTACTACACGGAACCTGGTGTATGGAAAATAGTGTATGGTGCCTTTAAGCGTATAATTCGTACCCTGGAACATGGTAGTTTACCTAAGGGTACATGGGGGTACTTTATAAGTAGTACCTGAGCCGACAGGGACCAATTGATTATGTGTGGTGTCCCTCGATCTTGCTTAGGATTTCGCTTTCTGTAAATTTATTAGCTGTATGTGTTTATATTTCATTATAACAATGCTTATTCATTCTTTATTCTTTCTTGTTTTATTTGTTAAGTTTATTTTATGGTGTTTCTTTTTTCAATTACTTTATACTTTGCGTGTGTGTATGTCTGCAATATTTTTCTATGTGTACATGCATATTAAAGGGATCTATTTACGGTTTGGTAAATTGACAAAATTGAAAAAAAGTTGTTTCAGATATTTGAGAGGAAACAGTATTACTGAACATTTGCCACGCCGGTCTAATATAGCCATTATATGCATCTTTTGACGATTTAAAAACCTAAAAATTATAAAGCGTTGCAACGCGAAACGATTGAATAATTTGGAGAGTTCTGTTGTTGTCGTTGAAATTTGTGAAACTACGAAGATTGCTTATATAACGTATAAAATACGCATCTTATGTATGCTTGGCAAGATAGCTCAGTTGGCTTATCGTTTTTACTGCAGGATTCCGGGGGTCGCTGGTTCGAGCCCTGCTGCGGGTTACTTTTTTTTCCTTTTTTAAATTTTATTTTTGATTTTTTTACTGGAGCTTTTAAAATTTAATGTTTACATTTATCAATATAAAGCATTTAATGACAAACTTCAAAACATGCCAAAATCTTTGAAAAGGCCCCTTTAAATAATCTAGCCTTATTACCGAAAACAAATATGGAATATGTTCAATAAATATTTTAATTGATGCAGCAAGTCTTTCATAGCATTTCAAACCTCATTCACTTAGTAAAATAGTAAAAGTTACACCAACACCACATTTTATCTTTATTTTAATAACAACTTGTTTACAATGCAAACATACGCCCGATATTATTCAACTTACTAATGGAACATGACACTTATCCGATTGCAGCGAGAATACAGTCATAAGAATGTGTCCTAATTCAAACTACACTGTTATACACAATACAATTTCAACTGCTACCATAAGACCAGATCGTCAGATTCTACGGTGAAAACAATTTGTGCAGTGTAACCTTTTCTTTTGCTTTGCTCTAATCGATAATTCACATCTTTCGCCATAAACGATTCGTTATCAAGTTTCAACAAAATACACGCAAATTGATGTCGATTGCAACATATATTGTGTTTGTAACAATGTATTAGGTTGATTGAACTCGATTTTATAGACATTCGTGATACATATTTTTTTTACATTGTTTTTGCCTTTGAACAAAAAGAACTATGAGCTGTACGTATGTACTCATAAACGCTCAGAGCATTCAAGAAGAACTTCAACGATAAAGCATAAGCTTTCTAAAGCAAAAGGTAAATTTCCGACGTCATTTTATGTAATTAACAGTAAATACTAAATATACGTCTCGTTGTGATCTACATCCATACGGTATTTTTCACACCTATCAGTCTATATATTATCAGTGGGACGAAACGTCCAATGCCTCCCTACACAAATATCAGAGGCACGAACTGGTAGTGGCACGAATTATAATAGTGTCGTGCTGTGGTAAAAGGTAATGGACTATAAGTAAATATATCGTAAACCAACCATATGAATTAATTATTTAAAGGCCTTACCGAACATTCCACGCAGAATGAAGTTTCGTGTTCGTTCCTCGGAAATAAACAAACGTAATATTCCCGCGATGTTTACTGTGTCAATGTTTTATGTAGTCGTGAAAATAGCGTTTTTAACAATTCGTTACTCTGCATTTGGAACCAAAATGTTTTTTTTAAACAAAGTCCTTTCTTCAAGTCAGTAACAGCGTCGTTGATATGTCTAGTTGCAATGAATCAAAAATTTTATTGAAAACAAATCAATGAAAATAACTGTGCCCGACAATATCAGTTTCCGCATATTAACATAAATGTACACAATTAGAGGCAAAATTTGCTTCCTTCATATATGTTAGGGTTATGACTGAAAAACGAAAAGGGCTCATATCCGCGGAAAGAGTTTTTATTGAACGTACGGGTTTTATAACAATCTGAACACTTCGGACAGTGGGCTACACATCGCCGGTATGGCGGAATTGTCCGAGGATTCCCGATTGGGTTTTTAATAAACTATTACACATTGGTAACGAATATTGAAATAGAAAAAATATCATATTAAATTATGTTCATACTGAACATTTTCTTCAACTTCATGATGTATTGATGAATGTGCGAAGGTTTTTCTGGTCAAACAATAAAATACGGAAAGGGTCGAACACAACGGAAATGTAATTCTGTCATTTTCCTTAAAAAGTATAATGTCCCTTACCGTGGTGTTAATTAAGGGCCACGTGTCAAATTGCAAGTATAATGTATCGGATTATAATCGATAATCAGGATAAATATACAGATAATTCAATAAAGATAAAGTCAATATAGGTACAGTATACGTGTTTGTTCATTGGAGTATCGCATGTTATAAAATAGCAATTATTTCATAATTTTCTTCACGTGCTTCAAAGTCATTTCGTCACACAAATGACGTCATTTTGTGTTTTGAAATGTATTGATGCATGCCACGGGAGAAAGGGTAACTTTTCAGCGAAAGGGAAGCAGCTGTTGATTATTTTCTTGAAAAGGGGCATAAAAGAAACATTCACTCGTGATCATAGAACAATAATATTTTCACTTATGGCTGCGCCATTCTTGAAAATATAGTGTATATGATCTCTCGTGAAATAACAAACGATCTTACACTGACATGAACAAATATCCTCTATTTAATCTTTTTGCATAACACGTCGTTTCTGTTCGTTTATTTTCCTTTTTAAAAGACAACAAAAACATTGTTCATCATTATATTCGTTTTTGGGTACAATGAGGTAATAATATACATTTCAACAGATAATTATATTACATATAAGTTAAATGTTGATTTCATATCAATAATTAAAATTAAAATTAAACCACCAAGAAGAGTGATGACATATAGACAAAAATCACAAATGCAAGAAGAGACGGGTCTTACAAAGAGTAATGGGTTACATAACCCAACTGTTCGAAATAAATATGGTAAAAATGTACAACTATTAGAAGTATACATGGTAATAACTGTTTAATAACAGTATATTAAAGACTTTTGAATTCTTACATGCGAGTTTATAAAACATCATGGGGATGCTGAACATTGAATAAAACTTGGCTGGCCTGGTTATGAAATTCACTACAATCCAAACACTTGTTCTGAATCAAACCCGTTTTGCTTCAGGGTCAATTAAATCCTGAAAATCACAAAAACAAGATATTAACAACAGTAAGTAGATTTTCAAAACAGAGCCAGTAAAACGAATCAATGTGTGATTAAAATTAATGTATACATTTACAAAAATATAGTTACGTGTATTTCATAATTCTAAAATTAGCGCAT